>NW_006921841.1:1013747-1029071 GCF_000298275.1 Orycteropus afer afer | reverse complement strand
TTTTTTTTTTTTTTTTAAGGTATACTGTGAGATAGAAGTTCTGGTGGTATAGTGGCTAAGGCATCATACTTGCTAACCAAAAAATCGGTGGTTTGGTCTCAGTAGCCACTCTGCAGGGAAAGATGAGGCAGTCTGCTTCTGTAAAGATTTACAGCCCTGGAAACCCTGTGGGGTCACAATGAGTTGGAGTTGACTTGATGACAGTGGATTTGGCTTTTGGTTGGGTTATACTCTGAGATGAGCAAATAATCCAAGAAGCTGGACTATATGAAGAAGAATGCAGCGTCAGGATTGGAAGAAGACTCATTAACAACCTGCAATATGCTGATGACAGAATATTGCTGAAAATAAAGAGGACATGAAGTATTCACTGGGGAAGATCAATTTAGCTTTCAGTATGGATTATACCTTAACATAAAGAAAACAAACATCCTATACCTGGAACAATAAACAACATCGTGATACACGGAGAAAAAATTGAAGTTGTCAAGGATCCATTTTACTTGGATCCACAATCAACACTCCTGGAAGCAGCAGTCAAGAAATCAAAAGATGTATTGCATTGGGCAACTCTGCTGCAAAAGACCTCTTTAAAGTATTAAAGAGCAAAGATGTCACTTTGAAGACTAAGATGTGCCTGCCCCAAGCCATGGTATTTTTCAATTGTCTCATATGCATGTGAAAATTGGACAATGAATAAGGAAGACTGCAGAAGAACTGATGCATTTGAATTACGGTTTTGGGGAAGAATATTGAATATATCATAGTCTGCCAGACAAACAAACCTGTCTTAGGCAAGTACAACTGGAATGCTTCTTAGAAGTGAGAATGGCCAGACTTCATTTCTCATACTTTGCTCATGTTATCAGGAGGGATAGTCCCTGGAAAGGGATAACCAGCTTGGTAAAGTAGAGGATCAGCAAAATAGAGGAAGATACTCAATGGACAGATTGACACAGAGGCTGAGACAATGGGCTCAAACATGGCAACAGTTGTGAGGATGGCATGGAATTGGGAAGTATTTCATTCTGTTGTACATAGGGTCACTATGAGTCCGAACTGATCCATTGGGAACTAACAACAACAACAACAACAACAATACTGTGAGAAAATAAATTTGTGTTTGTTAAAGTCACTGACTTGTGGTATTTCTGTTGTAGCAGCACTAGATAACATCTGAGACCACTTGTTCATGTGTTTTGCAGTGTGCTTCTTCCTTGAGATCACTTCTCCTCTTTATCTTACTGAGGAAAACTTTATTTTTTTGCAGTGTTTCCTCCTCTACCCTCCCACCCGTTACTCACTGCTGTCAAGTTGAATATTGGTTACTCAAGGAGGGTGACCAACAAAGAAAGTTTCCTTCCATACACAAACCTTTCCTTGACTTTTTACAATAGTGAAATAATACAATATTTGCCCCTCTGTGACTGACTCATTTCACTCAGCATAATGTCCTCCAAGTTAATCTATGTTATGTGGTGTTTTGCAGATTCTACATTATTCTTTAGGATTGCATAGTATTCCACTGCATGTATGTACCATAGTTTAGTTATCCATTCTTTGAGGAAAATGTTTTGATAATAAAAAGCCACTGTTAGTCATATAGGCATTCATTTTTTTTTTAATATCTTCTAAAGAAATTTTAAGGAGCTCTGGTAGCATAGTGCCTAAGGCACTTGACTGCTAACCAGAAGGCTGATGGTTAAAACCCACCAGCCACTCATCAGAAGGAAGGTTGGGCAATCTACTTCCATAGAGACACCACCTCGAAAACCCAAGGAAGGGATGCTGAGGCAGTTTCAACTTGTTGGCAGTGAGCTTGGTTCAAAGAAATTTTAGAAGTCCCCTAAAACCTTTATATTCAATATTTGAATTTCAAATTCTCAGTATAGTATTCCAAACTAGAGATTCCTGTGTCAAAAAAGAGTCATTGGCATTTAGATAAAGAGAAAGAAAAGGCAGCTCATTTCAATCAAATATACCAAGTTGCCAAGCTTTAGGGAGCCCGCAAAACCATTCCCTTTCTTTCTTCCCCATGAAGACATCGACAGCCGTTCAATTCTTATTTGGATACAGAAACAGATACCCACAGCACGATGAGCTAGGATGTAAGAACAACTAGAACAGCCTTCAGACTCTTTCTGTGACCAAATAATTTCTGGCATAAAGTATTACACATTTTTCACTGTTCTTTTTTCTTTGTCACTGCTGATGTTATCATTCTGGAAGCAATAACTAAATACCAAGAAAAAAGATGATCATATTTAATGGGGTTTGAAGAAGTCTTCCAAATGAAAGGCTAGCTATGGGATATATTTCTTAATTTGAAAATCAAGCTAAACTTAATTGTTTCAGACTGTTTCCCATTAAAGATCACTGTTAACTTCCTTTCCAAGAGTGCATGCAATCACTTATATTGTAGATTGGGCACCCTGGGATAAAGCTAGATTAACTCTTAACTGTGAATTTTACAAATGCTTTTGTTTAATATATCATCAATTTAAATAAAGCGGTTCTATGAAATGCAAACATAGTAATTGGTGCAATTGTTGTTTATTTGAGTAAAATGGTATATAAGAACATACTGGGTTTGGCTTTCTGCATCTGCACAGCCAGAAGTCTGGTAGAATAATTACTGAAGTTCAAATTAGAGCCCCAGATGGAAACACAAATGGGGTACACCACTGTAGTCTTTTTCATGCTTCCAAGCTCAGTTCTGGACAGAAATGTGTTTCCAGTTAAAATGCAATCATTTTCAATTCCTTCTGATCACTGGATCATATTTGAAAGAAACAGCCTGAGGACTATAATTGCTTTTAATTACCGCTGAATGCTGATTGAAATGATCATTTTCTTCCTATGTATTTATAATTTTAAAGAACAAAATAAAATAGATATGGTCTCTTCATATGAAGGATATTTTGAATAAGATCTTTATTTAACATTATACTCTCTGGATTAGATTTCTTTGCCATGGCTGGGATTTTACCAGCTTCCCTGTGGATCACAGAAACAGTAAGGTTAACTTGACATTCTCGAATGATCAAGTTTTTAAATTTGGGTAGCATTTTACTATGCAGTGAGGCTAAAGAAAGTTCACTGGTTCTCTGATCAAAGAATCTAAATCCAGAAGAGACCTTGGACAAGGTTTATTCTAACCCCACCACATTCCTACCTTCCTACCCCATTTTAACAAATTTTAATAATCCATTGAGATTATTAAGAAGGATAAGTAAAAAAAAATGTCTTCCACACTAAAACTTTATGGAATATTTAGTATTTGGATTTTTATGTTTATATTTTCATGAATTATTGAAATGCTATAAATAACAACTGTTCTTCTTCTTAGCTAGTACCTGAGACCAAAAAAAAAAAAAAAAAAATCTGCCATTGAGTCAATTCCATAACAACTCTATAGGAGGGTAAAATTGTTCCATTGAATTTCCAAGGCTGTAAATCTTTATGAAAGCAGACAGCTTCATCTGGAGTGGCTGGCTTCAAACCGCTGACCTTTTGGTTAGCAGCCAAATTAACCACTATAAATCCAGGAGTGATAGTAACACCCAAGTGACGCTCAAAACAGGAATGGATGACTAACACAAAGATGTCTGTTGGCTTCATTGTGATTTCTTCTCCAGCATCTCCATTTTGAATGGAGTCTCTCGATGGCACAAACCATTAAGTGTAAATCCACTTAAGGGCACGTTAGAGGAAAAGCCTTACTTCTAAAAGGTCACAGTCACTGAAAACCCTGTGGACACAGCTCTAATCTGACACATGTAGGATTGCCATGAGTCAGAATCTACTCCAAAGCAACTGGTTTGGCGTTTTTGTTGTTGTTGTTGTTTTGTCTCAATTCCAAATAACCCATGTGGCTGTGTAAATTTACCTTATGATGCTTTTCTGATTATTTTAGGATTTCTATTACAACTTAGAAAAAAATGTTTTAGGAAATAAATTCTATTGTAAAAATGTGTGATCTCAAAAAATATTCCCGTACTTGGGTATTCCAAGGGCCTTTGGCAATAAAAAAAGGAAATTCACATATGTGTGTGGCAAAGTCTCATAAAGAGGCATATTTAATTGATCCACAAAATATTAATTAATAGCATGCACTTTGGAGTCAGAGATACCTCTCACTGTCATTGAGTCGGATCCAACTCATAGCAACCCCTCCTTGGGTTTCCAAGGCCGTACCACTACCAAAGTAGATTGCCCAACCTTCTTCCCAGGAGTGCTGGTGGGTTTGAACCACCAACCTTTTGGTTACCAGTCAAATGCCTTAGGCACTACACCACCAGAGCTCCTCAGAGATACCTAGGTGGCTGAAATTCTCCTTACTAACTCTGAGAACTTGGGCAAGTAACTCAACCTGTCTGTCTTAAATTTTCTCACCTGACAAGTAGCTAATTATAGTACTTCTCTCTAGAGTTATAGGGAGAATTAAATAAGATAAAATTGGCACAGTACCAGAAACATAGTTAGAGCTGAATAATAATTACTGTTACTATGACTGGCTAAATGACAATGTGTGAAAGAGAAGTACTATTGACTCTGCCTTTAGGAAGATTACACTCTCACTGACGTATTGACATATATACACAGCAAGTTAAATATACTGCAAATTAGTATATGATTCTGCAACACCAGTAAAAGGCTTATGACTCTAGGGAAGAAGAAATCACTGTGGCATGCAATGGTCTGATAGGCTAAATGGGAAAAGAGAATTTGAGCTAGACAAAAATGAAATGTAAGATTAAAATATTCTGAAAGTAGGTGTGATTCATTCTATATGTGAGCAATGAAGGGAAATGATCATGTGCAGGGGATTTTGGAGGAGCCCTAGTGGCCCAGTGGTTAAAGCCCTTGGCTGCTAACCAAAAGATTTGTGGTTTGAACCTGTCAGCTACTCCATGGGAGAAAGATGTATTGATCTGCTTCCACAAAAATTTATAGCCTTGGAAACCCTTCAGGGTAGTTCTACTCTGTCCTATAGGGTCACTATGAGTTGGAATTGACTCTACAGCAATGGGCTTCATTTTTGGTATGGGATTTTGGAGAATATCTCTAGAGCAATTTATATACATGTTTGGCTAGAAAAGAGGGTCATTCTTGTATGATTGACCACCCAATTTAATCTCAATTAAATATGAGATTGTGAGAAGATGCAAAAAGGTAGGTGAGTGCTGTCTTTAATAGTCCTGGTAGTTTTTGAATAAAGACATGAGATGATAAAACAAAGGTTTGGAAAGATTTATTTGGTTGCTTCTTTTTGAATGAGCTAAAGGAAGGATCAGATGGAGGAAGAGGAAGAATTAAGAGGTTGTCATCAGTGCTTGGGAGGGTAGCACTACCCATTTTTGGGACATAGAAGCTTTTGTCAGGGACCATCCCATGCCTAGTTATTTTGATGTGGGCCAAGATGGAGGTCATGGACTAGAAAGAGAAGATAGTAAGAATACTTAAACTAGACATGGCAGTTTACAAGCAGCATCTATTATAATTTCTACATAAATCCAAAGAATTCCAAAACCTGTTGCCATCAAGTTAATTTTGACTCATAGCAACAATATAGGACAGAGCAGAACTGCCCCATAGGGTTTCCAAGGCTATAATCTTTATGGAAGCAGACTGCCACATCTTCCTCCTGCAGAGTGGCTTCTTGGTTCAAATCATCGACATTTTGGTTTTAAGTACTATGCCACTAGGGATCTTTACCCAAAGAATAGGTATTACTATTTTACCCATTACTGAGATTATAGGTAAGGAGCTCTGGTGGAGGATTGCCTAAGGCATCTGACTGCTAACAAGAAGGTTGTTGTTGTTGTTGTTGTTGTTGTTAAGTGCCGTTGAGTTGTTTCCGACTCATAGCGACCCCATGCACAGCAGAACGAAACACTGCCCTATCCCGCGCCAGCCCCACAATCCCTGCTATACTTGAGCTCATCATTGCAGCCACCATATCAATCCATCTCGTTGAAGGCCTCCCCCTCTTTCGTCGACCCTCCACCCTACCAAGCATGACATCCTTCTCCAGGGAATGGTCCCTCCTTACAACATGACCAAAATAGGTGAGACAAAGTCTGGCCATTCATGCTTCCAAGGAGCATTCTGGCTGCACTTCCTCCAGGACAGATCTGTTAGTTCTTTTAGCAGTCCATGGTACTTTCAGCATTCTTTGCCAGCACCACAACTCAAAAGCATCAACTCTTCTTCGGTCTTCCTTATTCATTGTCCAGCTCTCACATGCATACCAGGCGATTGGAAATATCATGGCTTGTGTCAGGCACACCTTAGTCCTCAAGGAGATATCCTTGCTCCTCAGCACTTGAAACAGTTCCTTCGCAGTTGACTTTCCCAATGCTACACGTCGTCTAATGTCCTGACTGCTGCTTCCGTTGGCATCGATTGTAGAACCAAGCAACGTGAATTCCTTGACAACCTCAATCTTCTCTCCATTTATTGTGATGCTGCTCATTGCTCCAGTTGTGAGGATTTTTGTTTTCTTTATATTGAGACATAATCCATACTGCAGACTGTATTCTTCAACCTTCATCAGTAGGTGCCTTAAGTCATCCTCACTTTCAGCAAGCAAAGTTGTATCGTCTGCATATCTCAGGTTGTTAATGATTCTTCCTCCAATCCTGATACCACGTTTTTCTTCATACAGCCCAGCTTCTCGGATTATTTGCTCAGCATATAGATTGAATAAGTGTGGAGAAAGGATACAACCCTGACGCACTCCCTTCTTGATTTTAAACCATGTAGTGTCCCCTTGTTCTGTTCGAACGACAGCCTCCTGGTCAAGGTACAGATTCCTCATGAGTACAATCAAGTGCTTGGGAATTCCCATTCTTCTCAATGTTATCCATAATTTGTCATGATCCACACAATCAAATGCCTTTGCATAGTCAATAAAACACAAGTAAACATCTTTCTGGTATTCTTTGCCTTGAGCCAAGATCCATCTGACAACAGCTATGATATCCCTTGTTCCACATCCTCTTCTGAGTCCGGCTTGAACCTCTGGAAGTTCTCTGTCAACATACTGCTGCAAACATTTCTCAATTATCTTCAGTAAGATCTTACTTGCATGCGATATTAATGATATTGTTCTGTAATTTCCACATTCTGTGGGATCGCCTTTCTTTGGAATGGGCACAAATATGGATCTCTTCCAGTCAGTTGGCCAGGTAGCTGTCTTCCAAATCCCTTGGCATAACTGAGTGAGTGCCTCCAATGGGGCATCTGTTTGTTGAAACATCTCAATCGGTATGCCATCAATTCCCGGAGCCTTGTTCTTTGCCAGTTCTTTCATTGCAGCTTTGACTTCTTCCTTCATTACCATTGGTTCTAGATCATATGCCACTTCCTGAAATGGATGAAGATCGATCAGTTCTTTTTGGTACAGTGACTCTGTGTATTCCTGCCATCTTCTCTTGATCTTTCCTGCATCATTCAATATTTTGCCCATAGAATCTCTCACTATTGCAACTCGAGGCTTAAATTTTTTCTTCAGTTCTTTCAGTTTGAGAAATGCTGAGTGTGTTCTTCCTTTTTGGTTTTCAGACTCCAGGTCTTTGCACATTTCATTATAGTAATTGGCTTTGTCTACTCGAGCTGCTCTTTGAAATCTTCTGTTCAGCTCTTTTACCTTTTCATTCCTTCCATTTGCTTTAGCTATTCTCCGCTCAAGGGCAAGGTTCAGAGTCTCTTCTGTCATCCACTTTGGTCCTCTTTTCTTGTCTTTTTAGTGATCTCTTGCTTTCTTCATGGATAATGTTCTTGATATCTTCCCATAATTCATCTGGCTTTCGGTCATTGGTGTTCAATGCATCATATCTATTCTTTAGATGATCTCTAAACAAGAAGGTTGGCGGTTCAAATCCACCAACCACTCCACAGAAGGAATACTGAGCAATCTACTTCCATAAAGATTTGTTGTCATTGTTATTGCTGTTATGTGCCGTGGAGTCGGACCCGACTCATAGCAACCCTCCCTTGGGTTTCTGAGGCAGTATCACTACGGAAGAAGATTTACCACCTGAGAAACCCAAAGCGGGTCACTTGAGTCAGAATCAACTTGATGGCAGTGAGTTTGGTTTGGTTTGAGATTATAGGTTAAGCAATTGGTCTGAGATAACACAGCTAAAAGTGGAAATGATGAAATTTGAAGTTTAGTTTTGTAATTCCAGAATTCAAGTACTTAACCAATGTGCATGTATCCTGCAACATATGGAAAAAATATGCCTGGAAATAATATGTATTATTCCTCGTAAAGTACTGTTTCTTTTCATACTAAGTGCTAGCTTCATCAATATGTTTTTAGGGCTTAGTTCCCTTCAGACTTCTAAGGTACCTTCTGATCCTGAAGGAAACAATAGATAAATTATTCAAAATATAAATGTTGGAAATGTAATGAGAACTCATTTTTGGGAGTTCAAAATTTAGGAATACGAAAACTGAGTATCTGAGGTTTAGACCAAGCAATATTTTGTTCTGTTGTACATAGGGTCACTATGAGTTGGAGCCAACTGGACTGCACCTAACAACAATAACAACAGTCTTACTATAAAGAGCCCTGGTAGCACAACGGTTAAGCATTTAGCTACTAACTGAAAGGTTTGAACCATCCAGTGGTTCTGCAGGAGAAAGAGCTGCCAATGTGCTTCCATTAAGGTTACAGCCTACAGATCCTAGGAGGCTGTTCTACTCTGCCATATGGGGTCTCTGTGAGTCAAAATTGGCTCAAAGGAACCTAAAAACAAACCATACAATACTGTATCTCAGAACCAAGATATGCCTTTTCTATATGTACTTGATTGTTTATTTCCACTCAGCCTCACGCTCACTCGCTTTCTACACTCCCCCTTGTATTGCAAGGGAGAAGCCTGGGAACCACATTTCTCAGACTCCCTTGCCAACAGGCTTTGTTAGAGTCTCTGATGAGAGGTTTTTCCTTCAAACATGGGAACAGGGAAAAAAGGGATAAACATATGAGTTGTGGATTGGCAGCTGGTTCATAGGAGCTTTTGCCAAGGGCATCCAAGCATCCTCCTAAGAATCACTCCCTTTGTGTTTCAAGCAAATAAAGTCAATGGAAGCAGTTTTCCTGATATTCTTGTTCCTCCAGATTTCATAAAAGATTGGACGGGTTTCCTTGACTTTTCCTCTGCCATGCCATGTTTGATAAGGTTCTAATTTCCAGTGCTAAATTTCCTTCTCTTCAAAACACCTGCTTTTCTGTTTTCCTGACTAAACTCTGACTGAATGATAAAACTCTGTCAGAAATAAGGGGTTACATATCCTCTAAGTATATTCTGGATGAAAATAAAATATACTCTTTCTGTTAACCAGAAGACTGGTAGTTCAAATCCACCAGCCACTCTTTGGAAGGAAGACTGGGCAATCTACTCCCATAGAGATACCACCTCAGAAACCCAAGTATGGGTCTCTGTGAGTTAGAAAACTCGATGGCAGTGAGTATTTTGAAACAGTTGGGAGAAAAAGAGTAAATATTCTAGGTCTCATATATTAGACTTAGTTTCCTTACTACAGGTACCATTTTTTATTCATCTATGTTCCTCATATCTAACACAAAGCCTAGCACATAATAATCTCTTAATGGTGTTTGTAAAATCAAGTAGAAATAAACAAACAGACAAACAGATAAAGAAACAAGAATTTTGAAGCAGAACAAAGCAGAAAAACAATCAAGCAAAAAGAAAAATAGATATAAAACAGAAAATAATTAAATTATGAGTGACAGTAAAAATATATAGTGAAACCCATGAGAGCTAGATCTCGGCAGGACTGCCTTATTTTTCCAGGTATCACAAGTTTTCTGCCTTTGACAGGGTGCAGTCTTACCACTTTTCTATCTCTCATGTGAGTGGGAAATATTTGAATTTTTCTTCTCTGACTGAGTTCTGTCTTACACAGCTTCCAGCTTTTGTAAGTTTTACTGTGAAAGCCCTTCTACAAATAAAAATTTTGGATCAAATAATTAAAAGGTAAAGTACATATAGGAGTTATATAAATGAATGAATTAATGAATGAATATATATATGTTGTTGTTATGTGTCGTCGAGTCAGACCCAACTCATAGCAACCCCTCCTTGGGTTTCTGAGGCAGTATCACTACGGAAGTAGGTTGCCCAACCTTCCTTCCGAGGAGTGGCTGGTGGGTTTGAACCACCAGCCTTCTGGTTAGCAGTCAAGTCTATGGCACCAGAGCTCCTGAATATATATATACATATACATACATATATTGTCACTCACTGAGGAGAAAAGTAATTTTCCTAAGTTGTCTGAGGTGAATTAGGTATTCCAAGGTGTAGATGACAGATATGAAGTTGGGATTTTTTATTGTAGTAAGCAAACTGAGGTGGTGGTGGGGGAATCATAAGAGGTGACTATACAGTTAAGGTGCAAAGCTGAAAGAGACAAAATGGACAGGAAACCAAAATAGTCAGGTGAAATAGAAATGTGGCTGTAGCAAGAGATGGTCTTACCCCATCAGCAGCTTGAAGCTATTAAAACACATTCTTGAGGCTTTTGACATTTAGTGGCTCTGCCCTATAATTCCTTGTTGGAAGTAGTCAGTTGGTCCCAAAGATCCTCTATACTTGGGCCATTGGCTGAATTTCTTTTCACCCAGGGCCTATCATTGCCAGTGTCGAAGAGCAGCGCTGCATATGTAACTCAGGAAAACTGAGTGGAGGCTTGGTTGCATCTATTCAACCACTGTTGCATTTTCTATGTGCACTGTGCTTGTTGGGTATTATAAGAATAGTGCTTTGTCTCTGCCCTGAGGTAAACTAGTGGGTAAGAAGCAGACACAGAGACACATAAATTCCACTCTCCAAGTGATAAGTACTACAGCAGATGTACACACAAAGTACTGCAAGCAAATAAAGGAACATTTGGGGGAGGACAGGCTAGGAAGCTTCACAGAGACGCTATTTGAGCATGGGCTTGTATTAGTAAAAACACATAAAACAGGCATTTCAAGCAGGAATATGCATGTAAAGTGGGAGAAACATAGAGTACTCTCTGGGAACAGCTGATAATTTCCTATCAGTCATATAGAAACAGTTGGGGAATGAAAACAGACATTGAAAAGCTTTGATTATAATGATGAAGAGATTGCATTTGATTTGTAGAAATGGGGTAGGCCATGGAGGTTTTAATTGGATCTATCTTCCAGTGTAGACAGATATCTTTGGAAGTGAAGTGGAGGATGAAAAGTTAGCAAAGACCATTGTGCTATCTAGAGTTACCTCTTGACAGTGACCATTTCATATCCTCTTCCTTCTTGTCAACCCCCAGCCAACTTAGGAAAATGATGTCTTTGCACAAACTTCATTACCAATTGAAGAATCATCAATCAGGATGTCCAATTTGTTCCAATATTCCCAATACCAATTCTCTGTATATAGCCACTTGTATTTGTGCTAATCTCTCCTCTTCTCCCTGTTGTTGTTGTTGTTATTTGCCATCGAGTCGGCCCCGACTCCTAGCGAGCCCTCCTTGGGTTTCCGAGGCAGTTATCACTACAGAAGTAGGATTGCCCAACCTTCCTTCCGAGGAGTGGCTGGTGGGTTTGAACCGCCAGCCTCCTGGTTAGCAGTCAAGTGCCTTAGGCACTATGCTACCAGAGCTCCTCCTCTTCTCCCTACTTCCTATGAAACTAAATTTAGAATTCTTTCTCCAAACAGAAACTCTGCCTCCCATATGGATTCTGAATCCCAACCTTCTCAAGGACTTCCCTCTTTTTTCATTATTCCACACTCTCTCTTGCAATATCTTCTCTACTTGATCATTCCTATCACTAGTCAAATACACTCTGGTATCAATCATTAAAAACAAACCAAAGCCCCCCAAACCTCACTTAGACTCATTTCCCCCCACTACTGTATTTCTCTGTTTTTCATTGGGGCAGGTATTTTCAAAAAAGTTGACTATACATTTTCTATTTCCTCCCATCTAGTTCTGAAACCCTTTGCAATCTGGCTTCTGCCACCAGTGTGCCACCAGAAATGCTCTAGTCTAGGTGAGCAATGACTTCCATAGTCTCAGTAGACAGACAGTCTTTAATCTTCATCTTATTTAACTGTCAGATGTATGCAGTTGAACTTGACCACTTCCTCCTTCTTGAAATATTCTCCACTCTCTGTGACTTCCTTGGTTTTTTCTCATTTTTGCCTGGCCAGTTCTTAGTCTCCTTTACCAGTTTGTTGTCCTTTATCATTGCCTTTTAAAATTTATGTGTGTTTTAAACTTTCAGCATATCTTAATTGTTGTTGTTATGTGCCGTTGAGTTGGACCTGACTCACAGAGACCCCTCCTTGGGTTTCTGAGGCAGTATCACTATGGAAGTAGATTGCCCAACCTTCCTTCTGAGGAGTGGCTGGTGGGTTTGAATCTCCAGCCTTCTGGTTAGCAGCCAAGTGTCTTAGGCACTACGCTACGAGGACTCCCCATGTCTTAATTAGGACTAGCAATATTTCAAGTACTCAGTAGTCACATGTGGCTAGTGGGTACCGTACTGGACAGTGCAGCTGCTGCATGGATACAAAGGGGTGGCACAGGGCTGTGCTGGGGCTGATACATTTGTGCAACTTCCACATCAGTATCTCTTCTCTCTCTCTCTCTCTCTTCATGCAACTCTCTTGTCTTTGGTACTCTGTTCCATAAATTCTCATCACTTTGGTCACTTTGAACTCTGATCTTTGTCTTCTCAACTCAGCAGGATGACCATGCCCTGTTTGGTCTCACCCTGCTTTGTGCTGGAAACTCTCTCTAGTCAGTAGTAAGCTGAAACAATCCTAAGAGTCACCTTTATTGTGTCCATTATCTCAGGGATGACAGTCCTGCAGTCTTTGTTTCCAGTGTCTGAAAACTCATTTGTTTAAAGTGAAAAAGCAAGTCAATTACCTACTACTCCAGCTTAGTCAGAAGCAAACATCTCCAGTTATTTCTTTTCCATGGGAAAGTATTATGTCCTTTTATACCTCATAGCCTGAAGGAATTGTAGAGTTCAAAGGATTCCCAGAAGTCATCTCATGTAAGTCATTATGGGTACAAGCACACCTCAGAGATATTGTGGGTTCAGTTTCAGACCACCACAATAAAGCAAATATTGTAGGAAAGCAAGTCACATGAATTTTTTGGTTTCCAGTGCATATAAAAGTTAGGGTTAAACTATACTATAGTCTATTAAGTATGCAGTAGCATTATGAAAAAGTTTGAAATGTTAGAATGACCAAAATGTGACACAGAGACACAAAGTGAGCACATGCTGTTGGAAAAATTGTACTGATAGACTTGCTCGATACAAGATTGCCACGAACCTTCAATTTGTAAAAAACATAGTTATCTGCAAAGGAAATAGTGAAGTACAATAAATAGAGGTATGTATTTCATAAGCAATGATCATGAATAAACAAATACAATTAAATTACTTTATGTACCTCAGTTGTTCAAATAACAACCATCATTATGCCACCCTTGTTAAATTAGAATTGATCAATGATCACACTAAGGCTAAAGTAACAACGTTCTGGGCATTGTCATCAGTTAAATTGTCTCTGGGATGTGCTAGCAATTGCCTATATAGCAAAGTGTTCCCCCATTGGTTTTAAATATGGGGGAAAAAAATTACACTTTAGTCCTGTTTGCTGTGAGTCTCCATTCCTATCCAGTGATTGGGCTGTAGAACTCCTTTTTCTTTCCAGGCATCATTTCAAAATTGGATGACTCCAGGCTCCAATTGTCTTCTTGCTGCCTTTTCTCTTTACAGAGAAGCTAGTAATATTTTACTGATGCTTATCTGCCTGCTATCTCTTTGAAGGAAAATTCAGTTTGGTTTATAAAGCACTTGAATCTAAAAATCTCTTTATTGCCCTCACACTTTATTACCCTGCCTCTTGCCAGACAGAACTCTTTAACACCAACATTTTTGAGTGTTTCAAGGCAATTTATGGAAGTGTAAACTTGAAATTCTTGTCAATGTTAGTACAGCGAGGAAACGTAGACTTGGGAAAGCCATTTTAGACCATAAAATACCAAAACCAAACCCACTGTCACGGAGTCAAATCCAACTCATAGTGACCACCACAGGATCTCTAAGGCTATAAATCTTTATGGAAGCAGACTATCTCATCTTTCTTCTTCAGAACAGCTGGTGGGATCAAACTGCTGACCTTTTGGCTAGCAGCCCCGTGCCTAACCACAGTACCACCAGAATTCCTTCCATATACTACACCAAGATGCAAAGTTGGTTTCTATTAAAATCTCATTTTTAACTGACCTGTGGATCAAAGCTAAGATTAAAGAATTTATATACAGAATAATTTAGGATGAATCACAAATAATTCTAGCAGGTTTTATGCTTCTTTCCCCATTCCCTGCCCAGTCCAATACACACACTTTTTAGAGCTATTCATTTTCATGATATCAGGAATGAAATAGAATGATAAAACTAATAGAATATAAATCCATATATCCATGGCCTCTCTTATTTTTCACCCCACCCCACACATGCTTTTAAATGAAATTTCTTTCAATTATTCACACAATTGAAGAATTTGGGTAAAATTAAGTTAAACTGTACATTAACTGAATGTTATATTCTATAATAACAACTATTTAAAACATAAAAATTCCAATTTCTATAAACTACCCATATCTAAATTCATGTTTTATTATTAACTTTTCTTTGCTCATGTGTTTTACTGAGAACGTATCTCTCTTTTGACATGTACAATTAATCTTGTTCATCACCAGTGACCTACCTCTGAGCAACTAAATAATATGTCCTCAATTGTCTATATATAAAGTCAAATTTGAAAAGATTATACTATAACACAAAGTACTGTCTGGGTACCTGAAAGATGGCCATTGTACATGACAACACATGTATGATGAATGTTCTAGTGGTAAACATTACTGTGTATTATGATTATATACTTTGCAGTCTGTTTATGTGTATGTATTTGCTGAGAGTCAGGAGAGCAGGTCAACTTATAACTCTAGAATTTCCAAAAAGCTTCATGGAGTTAAAGTTATCACATGGAAGACTGTCCCTTTGCCATAGACTAAAATACCACCGGATATAGAGGTATGGAGATTAAATTCCTATCACTTGAAATGGCCCCTATCTGAAGGCCTAAAGGATTGAAGAAGACTAAAACTTATTTGCAGTGTATCTTCTTCAAGATAGATATTATGTCTAAGCACCTCATCTTTTCAAAAAGAAATTTCAGGCCAACCATTTTATTATGTCATTTGTTTGCCAGTTTTTTTTTTTTTTTTTTTTTT
>NW_006921841.1:1011454-1013647 GCF_000298275.1 Orycteropus afer afer | reverse complement strand
CTTTCTCCTTCATTATAGTTGTGATTTGGATTCTCCACATACTGTCTTGCATGAATTGCCAGCAAGATCCAGTCTCAATTACCTGAGCACTGTTATAACTCTATTCCTCTCTGCTCCATCTCATCACAAAAACCTGAAATGGCTAGTGGAGTCTATTTTCATCAGTCATCACTCTATCAGCAATCTTTGGATGGCCTAATTGCCTATACTACATTGCTACAGATCCTAAATTGTTCTTTCTGCTGTGGGACCTGCATCAAAATACTCCAGGGGGTAGATATTTTGATTTAAACCCCAAGCTTAAATGGGACCCAATAAAGATAGGCTTTATACCCTTTTCTTTAAAATATATATGTTGTTGCTGTTGTTACGTGCTTTCAAGTCGGACCCAACTCATAGCGACCCCTCCTTGGGTTTCTGAGGCAGTATCACTATGGAAGTAGATTGCCCCATCTTCCTTCCCAGGAGTGGCTGGTGGGTTTGAACCACCAGGCTTCTGGTTAGCAGTCAAGTGCCTTAGGCACTATGCCACCAGAGCTTATATATATGGTTGAGAATATACACAGCAAAATACATACTAATTCAACAGTTTCTCCAATTACAATTCTTGCTATTGTCAATTTGCTATAGACAGTTCTTAAAAAAATATAATGCTCAAGGCAGACATTTTTTACTAGTTAAGCTAAAATAGTGCTTGGTTTTAAGAAGCTTTCACAGGGCAATAATTTCAGGGACTCATCCAGCCTCCAGGGCTCCAGAAAGTCTGGAATCCATGAAAATTTGAACTTCTGTTCTTCATTTTCCCCTTTTTTATCAGGACTCTTCATTTTCCCCTTTTTTATCAGGACTCTTCTATAGAATCTTTGATCAAAATGCTCAGTACTGGTAGTCAGGCACCATCTAGTCCTCCGGTCTCATAGCAAAGGAGGCAGTTATTCTGGAGGCAATTAGCTACACATTCCATCTTCTCCTTCTATTCCTGACTCCTTCTTTCTCTGTTGATCCAGGTGAATAGAGACCAGTTGTTGAGTCTTGGATGGCCACTTTCTAGATTTTAAGACTCCAAAAAGTACACAACAAATTAGGAAGTAGAGGAGAAACACTAAACATGTTATTAGTATGCCCTCTTCCTTTAAATACACAGCTAACCAACTTGGTACAACAACCATACAAGTTAGGTGAATATCCTGAACTCAAATCAAGCAAAAATATTGGTCTTCTGATTGTTTTAAGGGCCAGAAAGGTACACAACGATGTTAATCTGGGTCCTCTCAGATGCAGATGCTAAAGCAGGTTAAACAAGTAAGGGTTTAATTAAGGAAATGCCTGTGATAGAAAATGAGAAGGCAGCCAGAGTAGGCTGAGTCTTCAGACCACAATGCAAGGGGAGTGAAGGAGAAGAGGAAAGGAAGGTTGGATGAAAACATACTGACAGGCTATCTAAGAAAGGCTCAGAAAGACCATCAGGGAGTCCTCAAGACAAAGTTGCCTGTCAGAGGAGTTCTGAGTCTACCAGGAATGGTCCTCTCTTAGTATTCCTGATGTGATATCTTGGCTGGGAGCAGCCCCCTGGAAGCATGGCTTCTATGTGAGCATGTCAGTGATGGCAGAGCACAGGATTTGGGGCTCTTGGGCAGTTCAGCTCTCTGTAGTCACAGGTCTATAAGGTACATTCTCATGCAATTACTTTCTTTAAATATTAACTATATTTCAGGATTAGTTTTACATAAAATATCCAAATACATGTAATTACAGGTTCTATCATAATAGGAGGAGCTCTGGTAGCATAGTGCCTAAGGCACTTGACTGCTAACCAGAAGGCTGGTGGTTCAAACCCTCTAGCCTCTCCTCAGAAGGAAGGTTGGGCAATCTACTTTTGTAGTGATACCGCCCTATAAACCCAAGGAGGGGTCACTATGAGTTGGGTCTGACTCGATGGCACGTAACAACAACAACATCATAATAGGACTATTAAATTATTATCTTAAACAAGATCAGCCACAATGCAAAGTAAAACTAGGCCATAAAACAGCATACTTGATAAATAGGGAGGAGAGAATTTTGTTTCCAAGGTCCCAGTGATGAACTGATTTCAATTAGCCCTTAAATCTGCCTGCTTTTAGCAACTCGGGCAAAAAGAGAAATACATTAGGCTATGCTTGTTTTCATTTTATGGCAAAAAAAAAAAAAAAA
>NW_006921841.1:997496-1003638 GCF_000298275.1 Orycteropus afer afer | reverse complement strand
GCAAATTCTTCTGCTAGTTGGGGTTTAGTCCAAATCTGCATCCTTTCCTTCAAGGCTCAGGGGTCCAAGATTATCTTCTGTGTCTGTATTTATTGGTTTCCCTTTTCTTTGTTGAAGAGGGTCTGTGCAATCCTTCTGCCTAGTCCGCCATCTTGCCCCGCCTACCCTGTTCAGCTCTTTTATGTCATCATTTCTTTCACTCATTTTAGCTACTCTCCTTGCAAGAGCAAGTTTCAGAGTCTCTTCTGACATCCATTTTGGTTTTCTCTACCTTTCCTGTCTTTTGAATGCTTTCTTCATGTATGATGTCCTTGATGTCATCCCACAACTTGTCTGGTCTTTGGTCACTGGTGTTCAATGAATCAAATCTCTTCTTCAGATGGTTTCTAAATTCAGGCTATATATATTCAAGATCATATTTTGTCTACTGTGGACTTCTTTTAATTTTCTTCAGCTTCAACTTAACTGTGCATATGAGCAATTGATGGACTATTCCACAGTAGGCCCCTGGCCTTGCTATGGCTTATGATATTGAGCTTCTTCACCATCTCTTCTCACAGATGTACCACATTGATTTGATTCCCATGTTTTCCATCTGATAAGGTCCACATGTATAGTCATCATTTAGGTTGTCAAAAAAAAAAAAAATGTATTTGCAATGAATAAGTCATTGGTCTTGCAAAATTCAATCATACAATCTCTGGCAGGATTTCTATAACCAAGGCCATATTTTACAACTCAACTACCAATGCTGCTTCTTTGTCTCCAACTTTCACAATCCAATCACCAGTAATTATCAATACATCTTGATTGCATATTTGGTCAATTCCAGACTGCAGAAGTTGGTAAAAATCTTCAATTTCTTCATCTTTGGCTTTAGTGGTTGGTGTGTATGTAAATTTGAATAATAGTCATATCAACTGATCTTCCTTGTAGATGTATGGATATTATGTTATCACTGACAGCATTTTACTTTAGATCTTGAGATGTTCTTTCTGACAATGAATATGATGCCATTCTTTTTCAATTTGCCATTCCTAGCTTAATAGATCATATGATTGTCTGATTCGAAAGGGGCACCAATTCATTTTAGCTCACTAATACCTAGGATATTGATCTGTATGCATTCTATTTCAATTTTGACAACTTCCAATTTTCATAGATTCATACTCCATACATTCTATGTTCTGATTATTAATGGATATTTGCAGCCTTTTCTTCTCATTTTGAGTTGTACCACATCAGCAAGTGAAGGTCCCAAAAGCTTGAATCCAGCTACATCATTAAGGTTGACTCACTTTGAGTAGGTAGCTCCTTCACAGTGAAGTTTTAAGTGCTTTCCAACCTGAGAGACTCATCTTCTGGCAGTATATGCCATATATCAGACAATGTTTTCCTGATATACCAATTTGCTCATATGCCTTTTTTTCCCCCCACTCCAGAAGAGGACTTGGCCATATCCTTCTTCCTAGTACCCACGAGCAACTCCTCGGAAGGAAGGTTGGGCAATCCACTTCCGTAGAGATACTACCTCGGAAATCCAAGGAGGGGTAGCTATGAGTCGAGTTTGACTTGATGGCAGTGAGTTTGGTTTGGTTTTGGAATATGTCTTAGTCTGGAAGCTCTGCTGAAAACTGTCCACCATGGGTGACCCTGCTGGTATTTGAAATATCAGTGACATAGCTTCCAGCATCACAGCAACACGTAAGCCACCACAATATGAAAAACTAACAAAGGAGTAGTGGATTCCTAGTTACCAGAAACTAGGAAAGAGGCCCACAGAAGGAATCAACATAGCCAAGATCCTGATTTAAAATTGTATACTCCAAAATAGTGAGAAAATAAACTGTTTTCTAAGACCAAAAGAAGGAGGAGGAGAAGAAGAAAAGAAAAGAAAAGTAGGCTTTTTTTTTTTTTCACTGTGGAATCTTGGGCAAGGCACTTAGGCACTTTGAACTTCAGGTCCCTCCTCTGCAAAATTGAAGATGATCTGGAAGATCTTCCAGGCCTCTTTCAGTTCTTAAGTTCAATAACTTGAAAAAATATATTACTTCTGGGGGGAAATATCAATAATATTCTATTAATATTACAACAGGATTTAGCAGTAAATATCCCAGCCATCTCCAATAAGACTGTGCCTTGATGCTAGAGTTCAGGATAAGGCAAAGAGGTCACTGCATCACTGAGTTTGGTGGCTACTATTGAAATGTGCTCCCTTTCAGTGGGTGGGACCATTTAAATGCAGTTGCTTGAACTTTCTGTTTGCTCCCATGAACTTTCCATCTTTAGATACAAATCACAGGGTTCATGTTTAACGTTTTAGCTTAATCTTCTACTATAACTCAGCAGTCACTCCATGCTTCAGCCACATTAGTTAATATATAACATCATTTAACAAGCAGGCTCAGAATTGTCCAAAATCAGGATTGTTGCACATGGAATATTTGCATTAGACATATGGTCGGACTAGATGACCTCTTAGGGTGACCAACTGTCCCATTCTGCACTGAAAGGCCCATGGTCCAGGAAACCCCTCTGTCTTGGGAAACCAGGACAGTTGGTTACCCTTTCCAAGGTCCCTATCATCCCTAAATAAGACTCTTAATCAGTGTTATCCAAAAGAACTTTCTGCAAAGATGGAAATATTCTATATCTATATTATGTATCCACTAGCCTCAGGTCACTATTGAGCATTTGAAATGTAGATAGTAAGATTGAGGAACTGAATTTTTAATTAAGTTAATTGATTTAAATTAAATGCTACAAGTGAATAAAGTAAGCTCTAGATGATGTCATGATAATAATAATTAGTGAGGTCCTTCATGCCACAGCTCTAAAGTAAGAAATTCCACACTTGCTTTTTTATCTTGTGTCCATTGTTATACTGATAAGGCAGTCTAATGAGGTTCACTGGAGATATTGATAAGACTTGTTTTTATCTCACTCAGGTGGTCAAGGGGTAGAATCAATGATGGCTCTTTGATATGTGAGTTTCAGTTGTATATTAAATCTAGTTTTTATTAGATATAAGCTTGTCAAAATAAAAGCATTCCCATAGTTAATACTTTATGGGTTTTCTGCTGAGACACATGAAGAGTGAATTCTTTTAGACTGTAGCATGGTGGTTTAATGAAGTTAGGAACATTATACCAAATTAAGTTCTCACTTGGAAGGAGGACTGATTTAAAAATTTCCCCTGTAAGGGAAACCCAAGGAACTGAAGTTTGTTTTATTATATCAAAGTGAGCAGTCAACAAAGAGAGGAACACAACATTACATCCTAAAGGGAAAAAAGAATTTTCTTGAATTGCAGAACATTGACACTACACATCTGTCTGACATCAAAGCTTTTGGTTATAAATCTTGCAGATAACTGATCATTCCAAATCCACAAAGGCAAAAGTTGAAAGAGAAGTTGGAACATCAGAAAAGGCAAAGAAACTCTGCAGCTACTAAAGGAGTTGAAGGAATTGAAGCTAGTTATAGTGTGACATATATCATGAGGTTTCTGCAGGACTTGGCTGTCCATTTAAATGCTAATATGCAATCCTGGCATATAGGAATTAAAATGATGAAGCAAGCAGTAGCACTGGATATTTCAAAATCTTGTTGAATATTCAGAGTTCAGGTAGATTTTAAATGTCAGAGGACAAACCGCTCTCTCACGTGCTCTGCTGTGAATCCTTTGGCAACGTGCCCCTTTTTAACGAAAGGATGAGTGAAGCTTTGAGTTGCCCAGTGATTTTTACTAAGTTGTTCTGGATAAGCAAAAACACAGGTGATTATCTTTAATTTATATGCAGGATATATATTAAAAGGCAAATTCAAAAGTTCTTCCTGTTTGTTTTCATTAAGTCCCAATCATCTTTAGCTCTGAGAACTGAAAATTGTCAGGCATTTAATGTGAATTTCCAGGTTGTGCCTCATTTTCTTACTCTGTATTGATGTAGCACATCAAAGCTATATTAACATAACATCACTGAGCTGGCAATAGGCAGGCACTTTGAGGAGTAGTAAATGTTATGGAAATTGGTGCCCTTAGCAAAGGAAGAAGCTATCCAAAGGCCAAGAGTGAGTTCACAGAAGTCCAGTTATAGGAAACAATAACCACTATATGGATAATTGTGACAATCTCCAGGGAGTACAGAGTTTTTAGTATTTATTCAATATATAGTGATTGTCTTTCACATGACAAACAATGAGTTAGGTGCTGGATGTAATGATAATGATACAGATGAACACTGATTACCATGTGACTAGCACTAATTTACATATACTAACTCATTAATCCTTATAATACCTCTGTGAGGTAAATATTTATGGATGAGGAAACTGAGGTATAGTAAGATTATATGACTCAGCAAAGGTAATACAGCTCATAAGTGATGGAAATGGGATTCAAACCCAATCTGATCCCAAAATCTGTGTTTTAAAAACTGCTAAGTAGTGCCTCACCAGAAGGCTGGCGGTTCAAACCCACCAGCCACTCCTCGGAAGGAAGGTTGGGCAATCCTACCTCCGTAGTGATACTGACTCGGAAACCCAAGGAGGAGTCGCTATGAGTCGGGGCCGACTCGACGGCAAACAACGACAACAACAACAAGTAGTGTCTCAAATCCCATGGCTTGACAAATCCTGTGTTCCAAATTTAGATTTTTTTTGAAAAATGAAAGCCTGCCTGTCAGTAGATTATAAACTCCATTATGTTTCCTCATACTATGGTGACTTTCCCATATTCAACGTCCCACGAATGTCTGTAAAGTATAAGAGCAAGGGCCTCAGAGCCAGAGGAATCTGGATTGGAATCCCAGGTCAACTGCTTTCTCAATTTGTAAATTTAGTTTCTTTGTTTGAAAAATGCAAAGAATGAGGTTATTGTGAGGAATAAATGAAATAATGCTATAAAGTTTTTAGCATAGTACCTGTCACATAATAGATTTGGAATGAACATTTGCTTTCATTCTTTGAGTAACTTGTTTGTTTTAAATAGTGGCTAAGTGAATCAGCCAGTGTTCTCCAGAGAGAGTGAACCAATAGATCTACAGATATGGAAAGATTGTCACAGAGAGAGATATAGAGATTTCTTTTAAGGAATTGGCACATATAATTGTGGGGGTTGGCATATCAGAAATATATAGGGTGGACTAGCAGGCTAGAAACTCAACCAGAAGGTGATGTTGCAGTCTGGGGTCCAAAATTTGTAGGGCAGGCTGGAAACTCAGCCAGGATTTCTATTTATACTCTTGAGGGTGAATTGCTTCTTGTCTGGGAAACCCCAGTTTTTGCTCCTAAGGCTTCCAACTGATTGGCTTCTAGGGTAATCTCAATTACAATCAGCCAACTGATTGTAAATGCTAATCAATCTACAAAATAGCTTCACAGCAACATCTAGACTACTTGCTTGACTAGCAACTGGGCACAGTAGCCTAGGTGAGTTGACACATAAAATTAACCATCACACTAAGCATTTCTTCTTCTTCAAACTAGAAATGAACTTAGAAATATGGAGCTGAGAGAGTCTAAGTCAACCTCTAGAGCTTAAGAAAGTAAAGTCCAGTTAGATTAGAACCCAGATCATTCAACTCAGGTCTTTTTATACTGAGATACCCTTCTTTACTCCCTCTCTTCCCTCTTTCTATTACTTAGCTCACTCATTCAATATACTTTATTAAGTACCTAATATGTACCAAGCCGTACGATGAGTTAAAGCAAGTGTTGGGTTTCCACTCCCAACTTAATTTCTGCAGTAGCAGTGGCTCTCAGAGTGTGGATCTTGGACCAGCAGCATCAGCATCACATAGGAACACAGGTCAGGCCCCACCTTGGGAGTGGGGCCCACCAATCTCTGTTTTAACAAGCCTTTTAGGTGATTCTGATGTGCACTAAAGTCTGATAGCCACTGTACTGAGAAACACATCCTTGTTCGACCTCAGCTGTGAGAAGGATATCAATTTAAAAATCAGCAGAGTTAAATTCCTGAGTCAAGATTTATTTTCAGACATCACAAATGAATGTCACTTATGAAAACTACATGTTGTTGTTGTTGTTATGTGCTGTCGAGTCGGCCCCGACTCATAGCGACCCCTCCTTGGGTTTCCGAGGCAGTATCACTACGGAAGTAGGATTGCCCAACCTTCCTTCC
>NW_006921841.1:963557-996263 GCF_000298275.1 Orycteropus afer afer | reverse complement strand
GGGTTTGAACCGCCAGCCTTCTGGTTAGCAGTGAAGTGCCTTAGGCACTACACCACCAGAGCTCCCCAATTTGCTCTGTACTTCCACCCAAATTGCAAACAAAACAAAATAAGTGTCACTTACCTGAAGGAGTCCATTTTGGCAGTATTCCTTCCTGCACTAACAGCCAGGAGGCCTTGACTACACAATCTCTTAATAAGCTTGGTATATATAAATATAAATATGCTGGATATTTTTTGCCCTCGGAAGGAAGGTTGGGCAATCCTACTTCTGTAGTGATACTGCCTCGGAAACCCAAGGAGGGGTCCTTATGAGTTGGGGCCGACTCCACAGCAAACAACAACAACAACAACATTGTTTAATATAGATATATTCTAAAAACTAACTGAAACAGGAAAGAAAGGTTTTCTCAAACCCTTCAATAATTCTAATGACTTTTACACTGAGTGTGTGATGGACCTTATCTAAGGAAAGCAACCTGCAGGAACAATGAAACATTTTTACACTACACTGCACTCAGCAGAGCCTGCCGGAATTCCACGGAACTTCCTCTCCGGGCACCCTGATGGCTATTATTCCTTCCCCAAGATTACACATGCGGTTTTGCTTTCTGACTTTTCAAGGACACCCAGAGATGACAGAAATTTGCATTCTACTGCTCCGTTACCAAAACCCTTACACCATCCTCACAGTTGTTCAAATCCTTGTTTGCAATTTTCATGGAAAAATAAGAGTTGGTAATGAAAGTCATGTAGCTTCTGGGTAGAAATGGTTAAGTGCTTGACTATTAACCAGGAGGTTATTTGTCCTAATTCACACAAATACACCTCAGAAAGAAGTCCTGGCAATCTGCTTCTGAAAAGTCATAGCCTTGAAAATCCTATGGAGCTCACTCAATTCTACTATGACACACATGGAATCACTATGTTTCAGAATTGTCTCAATGACCACTGGTGTGGTTTGGCTTTAAGGAAAGTCACAGGCTCATTCAATGCTTTTTTGCTTCAAGAAAGATTGTCTGGAAAGAGTTTGATGTCTTTCCTATCAGAAGGAGCACCTCAACGGATAATAGATCTTTTTGTTCTAAACACATTGTACCAGTACTTGGTACACACATGGTGCACCTATAGAGGAAAGACAGACTTTAGCCAAACAGCGTGCTCTGGAATTCTTTGCATACAGAACAGAGAAGTTCACTTTATAGTGAATACATACATCAAATGTATTATAATATGTTACAAGCTATTAGTCAAATAGTCCAAACCTACTTTTATCATCACCCACAAATATTCATTGAGTGCTACTACATACAAGCCAGTGTTCAATGGCATGGTACACAGACACATACATAAGCAATCTTGAATAATCGTCATCAAGTATATATTGAGTGCCTACATATACAAGTCAGTGCTCGAGGCAATTGTGCAGACATAAAAAATAGCCATTCATTCTGTGCCTTTGTAAAAAGAATGTCTCTTTATGTGTTTTATATATTTTATTCAGTGTATCCCCTTAACATCATTATGAGGCAAGCATTATCGTCACTCTTTTATATATGAGGAAAATAATATACAGAGCTGTTAAATAATTTGCACAAAATCACCCCTTGTGGGAAATGGAGGACCCAGATCTTAAATTCATATCTTTCTGAATCCCAGTACTATAAGGTTTTCTCTGTGCTACCAGAAGTCTTTACTAAATGGGATATCAGAGCACATATATTAAAAAAAAACCCTCAATAATAATGCAAATCTACAAGTACCAAGTGACAAGTGAGGGGTATGAAAAGTTAATGTTAAAGAAATGGAGACAAATATGGTCATATTTCAAACCTGGGCCCAGCCAGGAAAAACAGAAACCACTCCAGGTGTTTTAATGAACAGACTGGCCAAACAGGAATGGAGAACTGAAAGGCAAAAGGGAGTCCAGAGGTAACACAGGAAGTACAGATAGTAACTCCAGGAAGCAGTTCCCACTCCAAGGACTGTGGAAGCAATCACAAAAGGTTGACATTATTAGAACTTAAAAACTTGGAGCAGAGTTCCTGCAGAGTTTGACACTACATCTGCCGAGGATGGGGTACTGACTGGCTGGTACTGATAATTCTGAGAGCATGCGTTGAAACTGGTCTTGGGAAGGTTAGGAGATAAAAAATCTGAAAACTGCAACCAGTTGCCACTGGCACAACTGCTGTGGACGAGAAAACATTGCAGGGGATATGCTCACAGAGGAAGCAGCCAGAAGGAACAAATCCTCCACTCTCTGCCAGCATTCAGTCCTCCTCTCATGCCCCCTTTTGGCAGAGCCTGGCTTGGATACAGCTGGCAAAGCAGAAATGTCAGTTCCTAAAATTCTCCTATCACTAAGCCTAGCCAGAAGAGAGGTCTCTAAGTGGTACAAATGGTTTGAGCTCAATTGCTAATCTAAAAGTGGTAGTTTGAACTCACTCATAGCCGCTGCAGAAGAAAAAGCCTGGCAACTGGCTTCCGTTAAGATGACAGCTAAGAAAATGCTATGGAGAAGTTCTACTCTAACACATGGGTCACCATGGGTTGGAATTGACTGCAGGAAACAACAACTGCTGCCGCCATGAAGGGAGAGGGGAAGACAGACCACAGCTTGCCTCACTTTGGCATCGAGGAGCGGCCTTGAGTATATATTCAGTCTTCTTAACGCCCGTTGCTTCCTTTAGTGTGAATTCCACCTGTGATCTTGGCTCATTTCACTTTTGTGGACTCAAGACAGCAGTATCTACAATCTCATCCTCTATATTTTTTTCAGGCTTTCCACCACAACTTCGTGACCAGTACTTGAATCCACTGATTTAACCCTTTTAATTTTACCCCTCTAATGGAATAGATTTCACCCCTACTTAGTATGTGTCTTTCTGATTTTCTTCTCTCTTTATGAAAAGCCCATCTCTGTTTGTTTCTTTTTCTACATTATTATCTTCTGATCAGAACTACTTATCCATTTTTATTCCACATTGTAGATTAAATTCCTGGAGTTTGGGACTTCAGAGGGAAGGATAATTCACCAAAAGAGTCCTCAAGTAAATAAAATCATTGGTTCCCCAAACCTTAGACCATAGTTAGTCCATGATGACATTTTTTTCTAGTGAAAAATAAAAGCAACTTCAAGAACTCTGAGAGGCAGCAAGGCATCATGGTCAAGGGAGAAGGGTATGGAATGGAGTCATTCTACCTGATTTGAATTCTGAGTCTGTGATCTTGAGGAAGTTACTTAACCTCACCACACCTCACTCAGTTTTCTCATCTATAAAACCATTGTAGTAATAATAGCTGTTTCATAGGGATGGTAAGGAGTCAATTAGTTATTACATGTAAGCAATAGGACAGTAAGTACTCAATATATGTTATATGATAAAATTTTTATTGTTATTGGACAGTCCAAAGATGCTAATTGTTCTTTGTTAGAAAGACTGCCATGTACTCAAGAATGATATACTTAGTATTTTGGAGAGTCTGAATGTGATGCCTTTTCTTTGATAAAACGGAGTAAACAGGAGATGCAATGAAATCTGAGTCTTAGGAACACTGCTACAAAATACTCAAGTTATCAACGAATGAACAAAAATCAAACAAGAATTTGCTCAGAGCTTTAGAGTTTATAAAGCATTAATTTACTTATTCAACAAAGATATATTGGGTGCCAACCTGTGCCAGACCCTGAGAGAATGCTGAAAGTACATGGTTCTTGTCCTCAGGATGGTGATTGTCTAGAAGGGCTTTTCACGTAACTTATTTAAATTGATCCTCAGAACTACATTAGGAAATAGGCTTTGTCATTATCATCATCATCCCTGTTTTCAAGAGAAATTGAACCCTCATGAGGAGAAAGGGCATACCCTGCATCACACAGCAGATAAATGCTGGGTTCTGTTCACTGTACTATGATGATATACTGTATATACACCTAGTCCTTCCCCTAGATAATCTCTTTCTGTTCTTATAATGGAAGCCTATAGGAGATGTGCTTAATAAACTTATATAAAGGTCAGCTTCTCTGGAATAGAACAAGACTCGATATACATTTGGAAATTTTTTTCTAAAACAGAACACTTGGCTTAGGAATTTAACAATTGAGTCTCTAACCCTCTCATCTCTTACCATTTGTTGGATGAGTGAAGGATGTGAGCTGTATCTTTAACAACTTCTGAATTCCTCTGCTTGCCATTCTTCTCTCTCTTTCTTTATGACCTTCTTTGCCCCACCTTAATCCTTAAAGGAAAAATATAATATGTTAATATTCCATATGGACCTCCTATTAAGGGAACAAAGCATACATTCTTCCCCTTGTCCTTCTACCCACTAATTTTTCTCCTATAACTTTTAAGAAATGTCTGCTATGGGGTCATTTGTTAACAGTTTGGGATGATAAAATTGTTAAATCTCAAAGGAAAGGGATTGTGAGATGATAGACAAGGGGATTGATAATCTTATGTATGAACTCCCCATTCAAATCTCATAGCACACTTTGGCTTCCTGCCTTTAGTTTTAACTTTGTTCCATTAATCTCTCATAAAGCTATAGCCACTGGAGTGAGCTATTCATGTTAGATGCACATCATGAACTTTTCAGGTAGTATGACATGCACATTTTATATATGGGTATAAATCTTTACAACAATCCTAAAAGGCAAGTACTTGGTATACAAAAGAGAAAACAAAAATTACTTTTAAATCTCTTTCCCTTTCTCTCTTTTCTTTACATAACATGAGATTTTAACTAATTATAAAATGGACGTAACGTAGATGAACTTGGAGGACATTATGCTGAGTGAAAGAAGTCAATCACAGAAGGACAAATATTGCATAAGTCCATTAATGTAAAAAGTCAAGGAAAGATTTATACAGGAAAGGAAAATCTCTTTGTTGGTTACCAGGGATGGGAGAGGAGGGGAAGGGAGGGAAAATAGATATAGAATTAAGGGATAGGTTTGACATGGGTAAAAGGATTTTTAAATAATAATATATATAAAAAGAAATAAGCCATTAGTTGATAGTTTTTGAAGCTAGATTATGGGCACATGGGAGTTTATTGTACTAGTCTTTGTTTCTGTTTGAAATGTTTTATAATATACTTTTGAAATAAAAAAGAATGTATAGATAGGTTAAGCAAATTACCCCAGCCACCCAACTAACAAATACTGGAGCTAAAATTTGAACCCAAAACATTCCAGCTCCAACATCTATGGTTTTCCTCTTATATTGTTGTTATTTGCCGTCGAGTCGGCCCCAACTCATAGCGACCCCTCCTTGGGTTTCCGAGGCAGTATCACTACGGAAGTAGGATTACCCAACCTTCCTTCCGAGGAGTGGCTGATGGATTTGAACCACCAGCCTTCTGGTTAGCAGTCAAGTGCCTTAGGCACTACGCTAGCACTTTCTAAACTTTATACAGTCAGATATGAGTGCCACAAGGTATTATTATTAGATGTTATTCTTCCAAAGGCATCCATGATCAAGTACATTGGAAAACAGTGAATCTGTATTCCTTTGGAGATTCACAATGTATATTAGCAAATTAAGGCTTGCAGAAATCCTGCTGAATGTGAAAAATCGAACAATACTGTTTATTTCACTTAACCCAGTAGCTCTGGTAACATAGTGCCTAAGGCACTTGACTGCTAACCAGAAGCCTGGCAGTTCAAACCCACCAGCCACTCCTTGGAAGGAAGATGGGGCAATCTACTTTCGTAGTGATACTACCTTGGAAAACCAAGGAGGGGTCACTATGAGTGGGGTCCCACTCGACAACACATAACAACAATAACAACCTGATTACAGTAGTTAAGTACTCACTGTAGGATGGAAAAAAAAAAAAAAAAAAAACAAACATGGGGCTCTGCAATGCATTAATCAGACCATGACAAAACCAGGACAACTGCTGCATTTGGATAAAAGATACCCCACAGAGCCAGGGTCATTGTCTGGGTCAGGATGATCTGCTTAAATCCAGAGGGCAGTATTAATGATGCTCTTAGGAACATAAAATGCCATGTAGGGAAAAGGTCCTTTAAGAGGAAGAGAGGTTAAAGTGCAAAGGATCCATTTAGCTGGATATACTGTGCAGTTATACTTGCTGAGTAGACAGGAAAAGGTACAGTTAAAAAAGATAATCATCAAGTTATAATTTCATATGTAATTATAATTGGATACCTTCCTGTTTTTCAGATCAAGATAAATTAAATTGACTCATTTACCTATGGTGACCAACCATCTCAGTTTATGAAACTTTCAGTGTTGAAACTCAGAGAGTCCTGGGCAAACCAGGACAACTTTTCACCCTATACTTCTAAATAAATAATTATTAGCATGCAAAAGTTGTAAATAAAGAAGAAGGATCAGTGGTTGAGAAATATGGTCTTGGTTATACAAAGCCAGAGATCACACAGAATTTTATAAGACCAATGGCAAATACCTTTTCAACAACATAAACAGTGACTATACATGTGGACCTTGCTGGATGGAATACACAGGAATCAAATTGATTACATCTGTAGAAAAAGATAACAGAGAAGTGCAATATCATCAGGTAGAATAAGGCCAGGCAGTCGATTATATAACAGACCATCAATTGCTCATATGCAAGTCCAAGCTGAAGCTGAAGAAAATTAATACAAGTCCATGAGAAGCAAATTACAACTGAGTGTATATGAATTTAGAGACCATCTCAAGGATAGATTTGATGCACTAAACACTAATGACAGAAGACCAGAAAAGTTGCAAGGATGATGTCAAGGACAGAATACATGAACAAAGCAAAAGGTCATTGAAATGGCAAGAAAGCAAGAAAAGACCAAATGATGTAAAGAGAGACTCTGAAACTTGTTCTTGAACATAGAGTAGCTAAAGTGAACAGAAGAAATGATGAAATAAAAGAGCTGAACAGAAGATTGCAAAGGGTGGCTTGAGAAGAAAAAGTAAAGTATTATAATGAAATGTGCAAGACCTGAGGTTAGATAATCAAAAGGGAAGAACACACTTGGCATTTCTCAAGAAAGAACTGAAGAAAATAATTCAAGCTTCAAGTTGCAATGTGAAGGTTTCTGTGGGCAAAATACTAAACAATACAGGAAGCATCAAGAGAAGATGAAAGGAATACACACAATCATTGTACCAAAAAGAACTGGTCAACATTCAACCATTCCAGGAGGTACCATATAGCCAAGAATCAATGATATGGAAGGAAGAAGTCAAAGCTGAATGGAAGGAATTGGTGGTAAGTCTCCAGGGATTGATGAAATACAATTTGAGAGGTTTAACAAACTGATGCATCACTGGAAATGCTCACTCACCTATGTCGAGAAATTTGGAAGACAACTACCTGGCCATTCCAAACAAAGGTGATCTAAGAGAATGCAGAAATTATCAAACAATATTATTAATATTACATGCAAGTAAAATTTTGCAAAACGTAATTCCAAAAACTGTTGCAGCAGTACATCAACAGGGAAGTGCCAGAAATTCAAGCCAGATTCGGAAGAGGATGTGGAATGAGGGATATAACTGTTGATGGCAGATGGTTATTGTCTGAAAGCAGAGAATACCAGTAAGTTGTTTACCTGTGTTTTATTGACAATGCAAAGTCATTCTATTATGTGGATCATGACAAATTATGGACAGCATTGAGAAGAATAAGAAATCAAGAACATTTAATTTTGCTCATGTAGAACTTGTACATAGACCAAGAAATAGTTGTTTGAACAGAACAAGGGGATACTGTGTGATTAAAATTTAGAAAAAGTATGCATCAGGATTGTATCCTTTCACCATACTTGTTCAGTCCATATGTTAAGCAAGTAATCTGAGAAGCTGGACTACGTGAAGAAGAATGTGGCATTGTATTGGAGGAAGGCTCATTATGGGAGCTCTGGTGGTGTAGTGCCTAAGGCATTTGACTGCTAACCAGAAGGCTGGTGGTTCAAACCCACCAGCCACTCCTCAGAAGGAAGACTGGGCAATCTACTTCCATAGAGATACTGCTTTGGAAACCCAAGTAGAGGTTGCTGTACTTATTCAATCTGTATGCTGAGAAAATAATGTGAGAAGCTTGGTTATATGAAGAAGAATGCGGCATCTTATTAGAGAAAAGCTCATTAACAACCTGCAATATGCAGATGACACAACCTTGCTTGCTGAAAAGTGAGAGGTCTTGAAGCGCTTACTGATGAAGATCAAAGACTACAGCCTTCAGTATAGATTCCACCTTGATGTGAAAAAAATAAAAAAACTCCTCACAACTGGATCAGTAAACCACATTATGATAAAAAAGGGAAAATATTGAGGTTATCAAGGATTTCCTTTTACTTGGATCCATAATCAATGCCCTAGATGCATCAGTCAAGAAATCAAACAACATATTGCATTGGGCAAGTCTCCTGCAAATGACCACTTTAAAGTGTTGAAAAGCAAAAATGTCACTTTGAGGACTAAGATGCACCTGACCCAAGCCATCATACTTTCATTCAGCATAAACGTGTGAAAGCTGGACACTGACTAAGGAAGACCAAAGAAGAGTTGATGCCTTTGAATTATGATGTTAGTGAAAGTACTGACTATATCATGGACTGCCAGAAGAACAAACAAATCAGTGTTGGAAAAAGTACAACCGGAATTCCTAGAAGCAAGGATAGTGAGGCACCATCTCACATACTTTGGCCATGTTATTAGGAAGGACCAGTCCCTGGAAAAGGATGTCATAAATGGTAAAATAGTGAGGGTCAGTGAAAAAGAGGAAGACTCTCAAAGAGATGAACTGATAAAGTGGCTACAATAATGGGCTCAAACAAAGAAATGATTGTGAGAATGGAGCAGGACCAGGCAGTATTTTGTTCTGTTGTACATAGGGTTGCTGTGATTTGGAATCAACTCAGTGGTACCTAAGAACAACAAGCAATGGTGGGATTAATACTCAAGTCACAACACCCATGTGCTTTTTTCAAAAATTACATATACATATAGTTTTATTAACTGCATTTTGCCATCTGATATCTGCTGTGCATGGAGTTTACAATCAGTGAATTTTTTTCCCTCTACGTTGTTGTTGTTGTTATATGCCATTGAGTGGGACCTGACTCATAATGACCCCTCCTTGGGTTTCTGAGGCGGTATCACTATGGAAGTAGATTGCCCAACCTTCCTTCCAAGGAGTGGCTGGTGAGTTTGAACTGCCAGCCTTCTGGTTAGTAGTCAAGTGTTTAGGAACTATGCTACCAGATATTTGTTGGGCCCAGTTAACATATTTATTAACAAATTACTGCCCCCTTTCTGCAATTTGAATTTTTTTAAATTTTTTAAAATTTTGTTGTTGTTGAGAATGTACGGAAAACACCACCAATTCAACAGTTTACATGTACAATTCAGTAACATTGAGTATTTTCTTCAAATTGTGCAACCAATCTCATTCCTCTTTTCTGATTTGTTCCTCCCTATTAACACAAATTTGCTGCCCCCTAAATTTCCTATCTAATTTCTCAAGTTACTATTGTCAGTTTGATGCCATATAGATCATAAAATAGAAGAATGCTCAAAACAGATATATTTTACAAGTTAAGCTAAACTATTAAGAAGACCTCAGGGAATATTTTTGGTTTAAGGTTTAAAGATTATCTCAGGGTAACAGATTGAGGGGTTCATCCAGGCTTTATGGCTCCAGAAAGTATAGAGTCCCTGAGAATTTGAAATGTGTTCTTCACTTTCCCTCCTTTGGTCAGGATTCTTTTATAGAATCTTTGATCAAAATGTTCAGTGATGGTAGCTAGGCACCATCTAGTTCTTCTGGGCTCATGACAAAAGAGGCAGTTGTTCACAGAGGCAAGCAGCCACATTTTCTGTATCCTCCTCTTATCTCTGACTCTCCTTCTTATTCTGTTGCTTCAGGTGAATAGAGACCAATAGTTGTGCCTTGGATGTTCAATACATCAAAGGAAATTCATTTCACAGGTGTTCAATGGTATAGCATTGATATAGAATGGAGGATTAGTTTGGGATTTATTGGGGACACATCAAAATTTTCTTAGCAAGACAAAAAGGGCAGTATAATTAATCTAACATTAGCCCCCTTAGTAAATGTAGGCCCAGCCCAAGGACACCTGTGCCAGTTCCAAGGATGCCAGGAAGGATACCCCTGGATTGGAGAAAGCACTGACTTTCAAGAGTTGTAGAAGCCTCCAGAAAGTGGTCTACCACATAGTTCATTATGCAAGTTCAAAGGAACCAGCAGCCTGAATCCAGAATGTCTGTGTAAGGGTAGCCTGGACCTTATCCTGAACTGAAATACAGGACAAAACTTTTATTCCCTGTTAACAGAACTGACAAGAGCAAAGGAAGTCCATTTTTCAAAGTCAGTCAAGTGCAGGAAGTCCATTTTCAGAAAGGGGACTCCACAGAAGAGTGAGCTGCAGTGTGTGGATCAGCACACGGGGCCTGCACACCCTGAGGCAGGGCGGGCAGCAAGGTGTTTCCTAACATAATACAAGTCAGTGGACCATTTTCCTGAACAATAACTATCAAGCTCTTCCTGACCGGGAAGAAATTGAGGCCCCACAGGCTTTAAATACTTCCTGTCTGGGAAGGACAGAACTGAACCTGCAGGTGGGAAGATAATCAGCACTGCCAGAGGATTGCAAGGGGAAAAGAAAAGAGGGTCCACTAATTGTTAGTTGGAGTACAGGTGGTGCACATGGTTAACACATTCACTGCTAACCACAAGGTCAGTATGTCCAGTTCACCCAGAGACACCTCAGAAGAAAGGCCTGGCCATCTACTTCTAAAAAATAAACCATTGAAAACCTACAAAGCACAGTGCTACTCTGACATGTATAGGGTCACCAAGAATTAGAACTGACTTGACAGCAACTGGTTGTTTTTTTTCTTTCTTTCTTTTTTTGTTGTTGTTAATTGCCAGATGCAGTTACTGTTCTTTGGTTCCCCAGGGCTTGAGAGTTTTCTGAGAATGGATGGACAGAGAGACCAACCCTCAAGTCACAGCAGTCTTCTACTTGCTCAGTTTTGAGAGGAAGATATATATATAGCATTTGCAGGCAACACCGTCTTCTGCTACCCATCTAGGCTCTGCAGGATGAGAGATGCTTAGTGTCAGTTGGATTCCTCATAGGTCAAAGGGTTGGAGAGTGTGGGACTTGGACACAGAGCTCTAAGCATCTGACATAATGGGGCAAATGCCAAGTGGTTAGTTTAAAGAAAGGAAAAACAGAGGGACTTGACAGTGCTGTCATCATTATTCCTGATCAAGTGCGCCCTCTTTTACAAGGACAGTGGTTTGTTTATTTTTTAATTAACAACAAGGGAACAACTGCTTTCTGAAATATCAGTGTTGGGACTCCCTGTCCTGCATAACTTCTGAACCTACATAAAAATATCTGAGTCCAAGGGGGCTGGTGTTAAATTAGTATGCTGAGTACCATGCCACCACACCCTAAAACCTAGTGAAATGAAAGCCCTTGTTAAGTCCCTATTAAAATACGACTTTTTACAAGGGCATCTTACACAAAGTCTCAAATGACTGGAGGGGAATAGAAAGATTAATCACTTTATAAGCATCAATTAATGTGATTCTTTATGTTATTGGTGTCTTACCAGACAATCAATTTTTAAAAAGAAATAAAAGTTACTGAGATTTATGTTGCTATGCTTCAGCTAATGGCTATTTATTAATCCATGGCTTAACTGCACACTGATTTATATCCTTAAAACAAAGCCTTTAAAATTGTTTCCTTTATTTGAAAGTCCAGTTTCACATTTAACACTCTGCAGTCAGTTCCTCTGAAATGAGAAGTGATAAAATTTTCCACAAAACAACTCTGCAGATTAAGTTTTAAGTGTAATTTCTATGAATAGCAACTTCCTCTAGATGTCTTCTCTCCAGGCTGACCCTGCCACTGAAGCGTTCCCCATTAAGGTCATTTTTGCTACTCCTTTAATGTGGCTGTTTCCAGGACTTTGCTCTTTGCCTGTTTTATTACCCCCTCTCCTCATGCACTATCTCTGAACCACTACTTCAATTAACTAACTAATAAATTACACACAAATTTATAGCTGTGCCCAGGCTCTGCCTAAAGCTCTTAACTGTCTTCTTGACCTCTTCCCTTAGAAGTTTCACAGATACCTCAAACTCAACATGTCCAAAACTGAACTGGTCATCATCTGGTTCTCCTCCTTCATTCTTCATTTCAGGAAATAGCACCACTACCAATTGTTTGACCAGAAACTTGTGAATTATCTTGGACTTCCTTCTTGCTGTAAAATGATTCTCCATAACAAGTATTTCTAACAGGTCACAGTGAGGCTCTCTCAAATTTTCCTGACAAATCCCTTCCCACCAAGTGTAACATCTGACCCTCCATCTCACTCTGGGAAATGCTGTTAGAGCTTTGGTGTTCTCACAGTGCTAAAGCTGCACCAAGACCTGGAGTGAAAAGGGAGAGGATGTCTCCCACCACCTTCTGGGTCACAGTGCCTTAGCAAGAGAGCAAAGCAAGTCAATAGGTGCTCCAGTGTTCAATGGAACTCTTACTGAAAAAAGATGGTTCGGTTTTTACTTTTCTAATTCATTTTCTCTTTCTGTCTCTCTCATCTGGATATGATGAGTTCATGAGACTGAGCTGAGCAGAGATAATTCTGAAGAGAGCTACCAAACTGCACTCAGAATCATTCTGTCTCAATGTGCTTCTTGGTCAAGCTGATCATTTGAATTCTGCAAAAGATGCTTTAGGATACCTGTTTGTCACACATATAGGATGTCTGAACTCCATTTTAACCTCAGGATGGGACACCAAATATGTAGGCATATGTACAGATTTAAGCTCTAGACAACTCCAAAATTGCTTTATTTACAAGGTCATGATTTGAGGAGCTATTTGAAAACCATTGCTTAATTACTAAATAACATCTATTCAGGTGGATGCTCTTATAACTGTTTGAAAAGTACTTTGGCATTTACATAGTGTAGTCAGAAAGGGCACCCTCTCCATGATCCCTGAAAGTAAAGCTCTTTGCTAAGCAGACGTTCTGTTTGAGATGTGACTCTTTAGTGACCTCTGCCCTTCTAAAAAAGGATTATGAACTCTTAATTTTTAAAATGTGGTCATGACTCAGAAGTGACTTCTTGAGTAAAGGCTGAGTCACCCATCAAGTGGGGAAATTTGAAAAAAACATGTATTGCACATGTTAAATGACGATTTCACTGGGAATCATCATTGAGTTTCACCCAGTTGCCAAGACATTATTTTTCTTCAATGAATATTCTAAGTTTTAGACTACTACTGTGAAATGAAATGAGAATCTTTTCTGACATTTTGGTATGGAAGTTAAATTAAGCTTTGTGGAAATTTGTGGCTTATCTTAGAAAGAAGGTCTGCCCCTTTGTACAAAATGGTATGAATCTTCTTCAGTGCTGTAGCCATTTCACAACTATACATGTTAGGCTGGGTTCTCTAGAGAAGAAAAACTAGTAAAGCTTACAGAGAGAGAGAGAGAGAGAGAGAGAGAGAGAGAGAGAGAGAGAAATTCACCTTAGGAAAATGGCTCACACACTTATAGAAGCTGGCAAGTCCCTAGTTCCTGGATCAAACATCACACTGGAGGCTTTTACCAACTCATGCAGCTGCAGGGGCTAACAAGCTCAAGGTTGACAGGCAGTATACTGGTTGCTGACTTTGGTGGATAATGAATCCTAGATCACCAGGCAGGATGGTGGGTTGTTTGCTCACAGACAGTTCTAGGCAACACAACAGGATCCACATCCACATCCACAGAAGGTTCTCTCTTTTTCCCAGAATGTCCATATATATGTTGGTAGCAGGCCATACCCCTAGGGAAACTCTTTAAGTGGATTGGCTGCTCAAAGCATATACATCTGAACTCATCATGGGAATAACCACATCACAACTGCTTAAATTACTCAGAATCGTGGTCCAGCCAAGTTGACACACAACCCCAACTATCACAAATACATAGACATATGTGAGTTATGATATTTTCTAATTCACTGAATGGAAAACTAAGGGTGCAACTGACTAAAATGTGCCTTTTCTTTCATGACCCCATTTGAATCACAAGGTCTCTTCCTTAACTGTGGCATCTGATTAGATGACTCCTCTCCTGTCTGCCTTTGTTGGTCATGTACAATCCCCACGTATTTGAAGAACAAAGGGAAGGCCCAGGTGTCCAGAGAATAGGGAACAAAAGGAGAGGCTGTGCTAGGAGAGTCTGCAGATAGCTCAGGGATCAGAGTGTGAGAATCTGGTGGGCTACGTTGAGGATTTTGGTCATTGTCCTTGGTCAGAAGCCTTTGAAGGGCCTTAAAAGGATAAAACAATACTTGGTATGTTTTCTAAAACACCACTTCAACTCCAGCACAAAGAATGGAATCAAGTGGGGCAGGACCACATGAGGGAGAGCAGTGCTAGGCCAGTTTAGTAGTGAAGATGATAGTGGCTTGGACAAAGGTGGTAACGAGAAGGTAGAAGTGTGGGAGGAAAAGTAGACAGGACTCGGGTGATTATTCAGATGAGGGTTCATGAAGGATAGAGGAATCTACGATGATTTCAAGGTTTCTGGAAGAAGCAAACAAGCGTATGGAATAGATAAAAGAAGAGGAATAGGTTTTTAGGAGAATGAGGGGCATCTTACATTTCCTTACTCTGTTGACTCTTGGACATCTGCCTGGTGACTTCTAAATGCTGTCACTATTCCATATAGTTATACTGTTGCCATGGAAAATAACACAGGAACTGGCTACAGTACACACGCATATTTTATGCAACTTCAGCTCAGCCTCCAGGCTCTTTGGAAACATTTTTACCAATTTCAGATTAAATACTGTTCAATTCATTATATTGGACTTTTAAAATATTTCTACTCTTTCCAAACTTCCAATCTTATCTTTCCTCCTCAATTTTAGTAAACCAACTTGCCTCTTAATTGACTTACAACATAAAGGACAAATGATGTGATTTTCCTCAAATACTTTTACCTTCACTTCAAAATACTTCTGGGTCTTCAGTCCTTCTCTTTACTCCCCTATCTCTGAGTTCAGTAGGTATACATATGCAATGCAGAAAATTTGGAAGACACAGAAAAGAACAAAGAAGGAAACAAAAATCACCTGTATACAATCAGCAGACTTAAACTCAAGGAAAGGCCTTAGCATGCAGTTTATTACGCAGTTGTTGGATGAATTTACCCATATATGTCTTACTTTACTATGGTTACAGTAGATGTACATCATTCTTCATTCCAAGTTTTAAGAACTTTTGCCAATGACAGCAAAATCAAGTTCTGATTTCATAGAATGAGACTTTTATCTTATATCCCATTATCTTGTAGATAATAACAGTATCTTTTATCTGCTCCTGTAGTCTTCAAAAATTATTTTTCCATCCGTTTAAACATTTTTTTTTGACCCTACTGTATCCAACCATCATTATCAGCATCACTTTCCTAAACTTAGAACCTAAGCTCCGTCACTCACAAAACACTGACTTTCCATTCTATATAGCATGAAGTTAAAATTACTTAGAATATTTAAATCCTGTAACGATCTGACTTCTACCTTCCTTGTCAGCCTTAGCTTCTAATACAGAACTCCATATCCTCTAAGCTTCAGTCATCACATTGCTGGCTGTTCCCCAAACACACTACATCTTTCATCATTCACTCAGACAATGAACCCACAGTGAATGTTACAATTCTATCTCTCATATTTACTCATTATTGAAAATAGTAGCCTATATTGGGGAATCTATTGTTCATAGATAATTGTATCTTACAGCAGATGCTGAAAGCACCTGAATAATTTAACTGAATAAATTTCAATTTGTAAGATCTGGAGTATTACATAATATGTAGTTTGGGAAGAAAGGTGTTAACTTGTCTTTAATAATCACAAGTCTATATGTTCTCCGGGATACCTTAGAAATGATTTAATAGTTTGTAAAAAAAAAAAAAAACACCCTGATAATTTGCCTGCCTGATTGTTCTCCAGTTGCCCACTCAAGAAAGTACCTAGTTCCTAGGTGACAAATATCAACAGACTGTTTTATCATTACTCCCATGGTCTTCTGTTCTTATTCTACATTCTTTCCCTGGGAGATCTCACTCCTGCTGACTTAGATGTCACTACTGTATACAACACTTTAAGTGTCAGTCTTAGCCAGAGCTCTTCCATTAGCTCACTCTCTCTTTCTAATTGACCTTTATATGTTCTCTCATGGCAAAAAATCACCAGATACCAGATTTAAAACTGAATGTAACTCTCCCAGAGAACTAGCCGTCCTCCACTTTCTGTCTGTGAAAACACTATCTCCGAGATCTTGATGGTATGGGCTCTTAGAGGTGTATTTGCCTCTTTACTCATCCTTAGCCCTCACCTTGTTGTTATGTGTTGTCAAGTTGCCTCCAACTCATGGCAACCATGTGTACAACAGAACAAAACACTGCCTGCTCCTGTGCTAGCCCCACAATCCTTGCTATACCCAAGCCCATTGTTTCAGCCACTGTGTCAATCCATATTGTTGAGGGTCTTCCCCTTTTAGGTTGACCCTCCACTTTACCAAGCATGATATCCTTCTCCAGGGAATGGTCCCTTCTGACAACATGACCAATGCAGGGGAGATGAAGCCTGACTATTTTCGCTTCCAAGGAGGATTCTGGCTGTACTTGTTCCAGGACAGATTTGTTAGTTTTTCTGGCAGTCCATGGTACTTTCAGTATTCTTCACCAGCACCACAAATCAAAAGCATCAACTCTTCTTCAGTCTTCCTTATTCAGTGTCTAGCTTTCACATGCATACAAGGTGACTGAACATACCATAGCTTGGGTTAGGTGCACCTTAGTCTTCAAAGAGACCTCTTCACTCTTCAGCACTTTAAAGAGGTCTTTTGCAGCAGATTTGCCCTGTATAATGCCTTGTCTGATTTCTCGACTGCTGCTTCCATTGGTGTTTATCGTGGAGCCAAGCAATATGAAATTTCTGACAACTTCAACTTTTCACTATCATGATGCTATTTATTGGTCTAGTTGTGAGGATTTTTGTTTTCTTTATGCTGAGGTGTACCCATACTGCAGACTGTAGTCTTTAATCCTCATCCGTAAATGCTTCAAGTCATCTTCACTTTCAGCAAAATTGTGTCATTAGCGTATCGCAGGCTATTAATGAGTCTTCCTCCAATCCTGATTCCATGTTCTTCTTCATGCAGTCCAGCTTCTCAGATTATTTGCTCAGCATATAGATTGAATAAGTATGGCGAAAGGATGCAATCTTGACACACTCTCTTCTTGATTTTAAATCAGGCAGTATCCCCTTTTCCTGTTTGAACAACAGGCTCCTGGTCTATATGCAAGTTCCTCATGAGCACAATTAACTGTTCTGGAATTCCTATTCTTCTCAATGCTGTCCATAATTTGTTATGATCTACACAATCAAATGCTTTTTGCATAGTCAATAAAACAATAAGTGAACATCTTTCTTTGCTTTCAGTCAAGATCCATCTAATATCAGCAATGATATCCCTCATTTCACATCCTCTTCTGAATCCAGCTTGCATTTCTGGAAGTTCTCTGTCAATGTACTGCTGTAACCATTTTTGAATTATCTTCAGCAAGATTTTATTTGAGTGTGATATTAATGATACTGTTCAATAATTTCCACATTCTGTGAGATCATCTTTCTTTGGAATGGGTACAAATATGTATCTCTTCTGGTCAATTGGCCAGGTAGCTGTCTTCCAAATTTCTTGGCATAGACAAGTGAGTGCTTCCAGCTTGGCATCCATTTGTTAAAAACATCTCAATGGGTATTCCATCAATTCCTGGAACCTTGTTCTTTGCCAGTTCCATCAGTGCAACTATGACTTCTTCCTTCCTTCAATACCATTGGTTCTTGATCATATGCTACCTCCAGAAATAAATGAACATTGACCAATTGTTTTTGGTACAGTGACTCTGTGCATTCCTTCCATCTTCTTTTCATGTTTCCTGCATCATTCAATATTTGCCCATAGAATCCTTCAGTGTTGCAACTCGAGGTTTGAATTTTTCCTTCAGTTCTTTCAGCTTGAGAAATACTGAGTGTGTTCTTCCCTTTTGGTTTTCTAACTCCAGGTCTTTGCACATTTCATTATAATAATTGACTTTGTCTTCTCAAGCTGCTCTTTGAAATCTTCTGTTCAGTTTTTGTCTTGTCATTTCTTCCATTTGCTTTAGCTACTCTCCATTCAAGAGAGTTTCAAAGTATCTTCTGACATCCATTGTGGTCTTTTCTTCATTTACTTTCTTTTTAACAAACTTTTGGTTTCTTCATAGATGATGTTCTTGGTGTCATACCACAGTTCCTCTGGTTTTTGGTCATTGGTGTTCAATGCATCAAATCTATTCTTTAAATGATCTCTAAATTCAGGAGAGATATAATCAAGGTCATATTTTGGCTTTCATGGACTTGTTTTAATTGTCATCAGCTTCAACTTGAGCTTGCATATGAGAAGTTGATGGTCTGTTCCACAGTCAGCTCCTGGTCTTGTTTTGGCTGAAGATATTGAACTTCTCCACCACCTCTTTCCACACATGTAGTTGATTTTATTCCTGTGTAGTCCCTCTGGTGAAGTCCACATATATAGCCACCATTCATGTTGCTGAAAAATGGTATTTGCAATGAATAAGTCATTGGTCTTGCAAAATTCTATCATGTGGTCTTCAGCATCATTTCTATCACCAAGGCCATATTTTCCAACTAATTACTGGTCATTCTTCTTTGTTTTCTACTATTGCATTCCAATCACCAGTAATAACCAACACATCTTGATTGCATGTTTGGTCAATTTCAGACTGCAAAAGTTGGTAGAAATGTTCAATTTCCTTGTATTTGGCTTTGGTGGTTGGTGCATAAATTTGAATAATAGTAATATTAACTGGTCTTCCTTATAGGCCTATGGATATTATCCTATCACTGACAGCATTGTACTTCAGGATAGATCTTGAAACATTCTTTGTGACGATGAATGCCATGTCATTCCTTTTCAATTTGTCATTCCAGGCATAGTAGATCATATTCAAAATGGCCAAAAGCAGTCCATTTCAGTTCACTAATGCCTAGGATAATGATCTTTATGTACTCCATTTCATTTTTAACAACTTCCATTTTTCCTTGATTCATACTTCATACATTCCATGTTCTGATTATTAATGCATGTTTGCAGCTGTTTCTTCTCATTTTGAGTCATGCCACATCAGCAAATGGAGGTACCAAAAGCTTTACTGCATCCACATCATTAAGGCTGACTGTCCTCTGAGGAAGCAGCTCTTTCCAGCTGTATTTTGAATGCCTTCTGATCTGATGGGTTCATCTTCTGGTATTCATAAAGTTTTCCAGTAATATATCAGACAGTGTTTCACTGCTATTCATAAGGTTTTCACTGGCCAATTCTTTGAGAAGTAGATGAGCTCTTCCTTCTTCTGATTGCATCTTAGTCTGGAAGCTCCATTGAAACCTGTCTACCATGGGTGATCCTGGTGGTATTTGAAATACCAGTCGCATAGCCTCCAGCCTCACAGCAACATGTAAGCCACCACAGTATGACAAACTGACAGACGAGTGGTGGTAGCCCACACCTAGTTGCCAATTGTTCTTATGAAGATTGAATGTTTAAGGGCTTTGCAAACTATAAGAGGACTTGCCCCATTCACATAAAAACTTCTTGAAATATTTATCTACATTGATTGCATTCAGTTAGTTACTTCTTGTTCACTTCTCAATCCAATGGCTTCTGTCTCCAATATTTTACTGAAACTGTTCTCATCAAGGTCACAAATTTTTTGATATTTAATTAATAGACATATCTTGGTGCTTAACCCAATTTCTTGTAGAATTTGTTATTTTGCCACTCCTTTTCCTTGAAATGAATTCTCCCTTGGCTTCTGGCATGATATTCTCCTGGATTTCTATCTCTTCTTGCCTTACTTCTTTATAGACTTCTTTCCTCTGCCCTTTGGAAAAATGTTTCAGTTTTTCAGAGTCTGCAGCCTTCTTGTCTTCTCATTGTACACTCTCTTTTAAGCAATCTCATCAACTTCCATGTCCTCATGAACACTTCTATACTAATAACCACTTGTTCTGTATTTGTAGCCCAGTTATTCCCTTCACCTCTCCAGATATACATACCTAACTGCCTCTGGATGTCTTCTCTTGGGTATTGCACAAACACATTGAGTTCATCCTGCCTGAAACAGAACTTACAAAAATGCATAAATATTTCTTCTCTTTTTCTATTCCCCTATCTTAATGAAAGTTACTCCTTTTCTTTTTACTTATTCTCTAATCCACATAAAGCTCAGTTGATTCTACTTTGAACAATTTCTTAAATCCACCCTCTTTCTCCATTCCCTCTGTTTTATTCTTGTTCAGCCCACAATAATATGGTCCATGCATTTATATATGGACTCCCTGCCTTCATGCTTTCTCCTCTCCAATCTTTTCTTCTAAGCTTTCCCTTTCTAAACATACAAATTTAATCAATGATCCTATCAATGTCTGCTGCCCTCGTATTAATCCTACACTTAACAAAACATTAATCCTAATCTTTTTCATGTGGTTTAAAGGGCCACAACCCTGTTTGTGTCTCAAGCCTCATCTTTTACCACTCTCTCATATCTGTGGTGCCTCTTTAAGTTCCCTGAGTGCTTTAGCCACCCCCACAAATCTGCTCCTCTTTAATGAAGCTGTTTCCTCTGCTTATAGCCACTGCACCCACCCCCCACAAAAAATTATTCATTCATCATACTTTTGAACACTTACTGTGTATGCACCAGATATTGTTCTAGGTGCTGAGACCATAGTAGTCAGCAAGGCAGACATATTGGTGAGCTCATGTGCCTCAGTGTCTACTGAATAAATAGCTAAGCAAGCACAGGCAATTTCAGACCTTGTGATGAGAAAAGACACAGGAAGCCCTGGGAGCCCGAAGAAAGCATCTCACTCAGTCTGGGAGCAGAAGGCTTCCTGAGGACAGTGTTACTTAGTCAGAGAACTGAAGGATGAGAGTGTTGGTTAGACCTATGACAATGGAGTAAACGCATGAGAAGTCATTGGATTTACTTACTAGAAAGGCCTCAAAATGTAATCTTATTTCTTCAGGGTTTTTTTTTTTTTTTTTTCTTTTCACTCTTCTTGACCCTGTCCTTCTCCTCAGCCCTTAATTTATACTCTTAAAATAAATCCTTTGGCTTATTTTTAGTGTCCTCATGGAAGTTAACTTTTCCTTCACTGATGGCATCCATGTTCATACAAGCACTCCCTCAACCTGCAGCAAACTCACCCCATTACTTTCTTTAAATCTCCCCTCAAGGCAAAAATGAAGAGACCCTCATTCTTTGTAAAAACCAAGTCATCTATTTCTCAGACACAGCTGTCAGTGAAGGTCATGCTTATAACTAACTAGAGTCATGCCCAGATATTCCTTTCTATCTCTCTACTATACACATTTTTAAATGGGCACCTAAGAAATAGACAAATGATGACTTCCCCTCCTAGTCCAAAATCATATAGCACAGATCAGGCTTAAGAAAGCTATCTTTGAGATTTCCAGCAGACCTGAGCACCAGGATAACATGATGGTCAGGTATCTTGAATTTCCTGAGCTTTATTCTAGGCCATAGCAATGCCTCTTACATATAGTGACAATTATAACCAGCTTATCCTACCCACAACTCTGTCAACTCACTAATTTCAAAGAGTCTTATCATGTTTTAACACATAAAAATTAGTTCACTTTGAACTGATTATTTTATGTAATCCTCTCAAGAAATGGTCCCATTTCAAGATTTTAAAAAGATGAGGAATTTCCAGCCACTCCACTCCCAGGGGAAAAAACAGAGCAACCTCACTCATGATTTGTCAGTGGTTACAGGTGCCTTGAATCAGAAAAGTCTTTATTTCTCTTAATCATGACAGCCTGGAGATTCGGCAGAAGGGCTGATGCTTATGTAGAAGGAAGCTAATTGCTCCATTTCACTCTTCTGTTGGAACTTCTTCCTACCCATTTGTAAATAATCGTCCTTTTCCTTAAACATCTCCTCTCTGCAGAGACCGACAATAACACATTTATCAGAAGAGCTTCAGTTGAAGCCCAGGAGACAACTGAAAGAAAGAACTGGTGAGCTGAGCTAGAGGTCAATGTCCACTGTCTTCTGGGTAATTGGCCTCCCCAGTCTCTGCAAAGGGAGCTTTTAACCAAGGCAGATGGATACTTCCACTTAATACCTGTGTATGTAATAATAATAATACATAATTGTTTTGCCTTGAAGAAAGTCATGCTTCTATGAACAATGGCTGCATTCAGGACTGTGAGGGCCAAACTGCTAGTTTTTGGGAACTTTATGAGCACTCATTTCCTTGGTCTGAAGCATAAGGTGAAGAATCAGAGCACAAGACTGCCTTTTCAATTTTCATTTTGGGGAAAAAAAAGCAGCTCCTGAGTTTTTAATCACTGGCACCTTCATGATGACAAGGACATAGGAGTACTATATGCATCTGTGACCTGTAGAGTATATAATGCTTTATTCAGTTTTGCAAAATTATAAGAAATCCTTTCATGGAGAACTTAAATCTTATAAACCAAAAAAGAAAAAAAAAAAAAAAAACTGAACTCACTACCATCGAGTCGATTCTGACTCATAGCTAACCCCTTTGGGTTTCCAAGGTGGTAAATCTTTATGGAAGTAGATTGCCCAGTCTTCCTTCCATAGAGTGGCTGGTGGGTTTGAACTGCCAATCTTCCGGTTAGCAGTCAGATGAAGTTGACACTGTTACATACTTCCTGGCAACTCTTGACAACACAAAATGGCTGGAAACTCAAAAACAGTCTGTCATTCCTATGAGATTCTATGCTTATTGTTCTTTAACGTTTCCAGCGTACATCAGAAATTTAAGATCAGGCCTGTCAAGTAAGAGATGTGAATGAAGTGGGATTGAGTTTGGGTAATTAGTGCTGAAATCTGGCCTGTGTTCTGGCACCAAGTCCTACACTTCCAATTCATATTTATATTTATGTGCTAATGGAAGCCCTATTTAAAAGATTGAATAATAGAAATTTGATAAATTATCTAAATAATAAAGTACCAGATGAAAGTTATTATACACACATAGAATCATTAAATGTAATCATTCAAATAATGGTCTGTATATAATTAAGTGAAAAAGTAGGTCACAAAATAGATTATAACGGATAACGTCACTTTTACATAAGAAAGAGATGTAAATATACAGAAATACAAATACTATATATGTGTATATATACATGTATGTAACATATGTATGTATTTATATATATAAATATACATACACACACAATCAGGGAAACAATTGGAGGAATGTACCCCGAGTGTTGACTGCAGTTATCTGTCTCTGCTAAGTTTTGAAGAGATGACTTTTTTTTCCTTTTTCTAACCAAAATGTATCAATGACATTTTTTATGTGTGTGCAAATAGTTGTTTTTTATGTAATAAGAAAAATGTTAAAATCCTAAATAGTAGATTGAGGATTAAAAAATAACAACTGGTAATTGTTATTTTAAATGCAGTAGATATTGTGAACTAGGACCTTGAAATAGTTTTTTAGGCAAGTTAGAAAGAAAATCTAAACAATCTGAGGGCAAACTATTACTCACTGTTTGATTTGGCCGATTTCCCAACTGTAGTAACTATGGTTTTGTACAATGTTCTCACAGACGAAGAATAGGTGACTAAGTGAGTCATCAATTTAGGAAGGTGATTGTATAGAATTCCTGCCTCTGATATTGATTGCATTTAACGGTCCTATTCAGAGGAACAACACTATATTCTGTTTACCCTAAGTGATTTGTTTGTACAATGGTTGAAAAAATACAGTACCTAAAAGTATTATATATTTGAAACTTTGCGCTAGTTTTCTTTGGAAAAAGAAGGAAAGGAGGTGTGTCTAGAAATAAGCTCTTGCCCTGACTTCTCCCTCTAGGCAAATTGTTGTTGTTGTTGCTATGTGCTGTCGAGTTGGACCTGACTCACAGTGACCCCTCCTTGGGTTTCTGAGGCAGTATCACTACGGAAGTAGATTGCATAACCTTCCTTCCAAGGAGTGGCTGGTGGGTTTGAATGCCAGCCTTCTGGTTAGCAGTCAAGTGCCTTAGGCACTATGCTACACTCTGGGTAATCCCAAGAAAAATGGCCAGCCTAATATTTATCAGACTCATATCATAGTACCTAACAAGCTTTGTATTGGCACATATTACATATACCAACCATGTAAGGCAGTATTTACAACTGAAGAGACTGAGACAGAAATTTTATAATTTCTCTGTGGTCACACAGATGGTGATGACAAAATTCAAAATCATGTGTTATGGATGGAATTCTGTCCCCTGAAAATTCCCAACTCTTATACCTGAAAATATGACCCTGCTTTTAAATAGAGGTTTTCTTTTGTTATGTTAATGAGGTCATACAGGAGTAGGATGGGTCTTAAATCTAATCCTTTCTGGGTAGTGTGTCAAAAAAGAGAAAGATGACACAGACACAGACGGGGAAGACAGACACCACGTGAAGATACATCTACAAGCAGCCAAAGAACTCTTAAGGATTGCCAGCAGCTACCGGAAGCTGACAGAGACAAGGGACTTCATCTTAAAGCTGGTGAACTGAATTTAAAATTGTAGCCTCCTGAACTATGAACAATTAAATTTCTGTTCTTTAATGCCACTCACTTGTGGCATTCTTTGCTGTAACAGCAGTAGGTAACTAAGACATCTCATGGTGGTAGACTGTATTATTGTTTTAAATTAGTCTTCCCTTGCCTTTAAGAAAGGAGCGCTGGTGGTGCAGTGCCTAAGGCATTTGGCTGCTAACCAGAAGGTTGGTGGTTCAAACCCACCAGCTGCTCCATGGAAAGAAGATGAAGCAATCTACTTCTGTAAAGATTTACCACCTCAAAAACCCAATGGAGGTCTTTATGAGCCAGAGTTGACTCAGTGGAGTGGGTTTGGTTTTTGGTTTGTTTCTTTTAAGAAGATTACACATCCTGCCCATTGTCTTTGGGCATTGCTATGTGACCTGCTTGTACATCACATCCTTAAAGAAGGATCACGTGTTTTTGTCAGCAATCTTTCTATATTCCCTCTGCCATAAGAATGTTCCAAATATGGGGTACCTCCTTCAACCTGGGCTCTAGAGCATGAAGACATGTGGAGCAGAGATAAACATAGTGTCAGCAGCCACCAACACACAGATGTTAATATAGGAACAGGTGTGTATTAATTTTCTACTCGTGCACAAAAGAATACTCCAAACTTTACAGTTTAAAACAACACAAGTCTGATATTGCAGTTTCTGCAGATCAAAATCTGGGCATGGCAATATTAGATAATCTGCCTAAGGTCTTATTGGGATGAAATCAAGGTGTTAGCTAGGGCTGTAGTTCTCATCCGGGGCTTGGAGTTCTCTTTCAAGCTCACTGGTTTTTGACAGAATTTATTTCCTTGACATTATAGGACTGAGGTCTCTGTTTTCTTGCTGGCTATTAGCCAGATGTCATTTTCAGTTGCTACAGGTTGTTCTCAGTTCCTTCCCATGTCTGCCTTCAATCCAGGAAATGGTGCATTAAATCTAGCTTCTATTTTGAATCTCTGACCAACAGATGGAGAAAACTCTGCTATTAAAGGGGTCATGTGATTAGGTTAGACCAACCCTGAGGATCTCTCTATCTCAAAGCTAACTGATTAGTAAATTTAGTTATTTCTGCAAAATCCCTTTGCCATATAAGGTAATATAATCATGGGATAGAGATTATGGAGGCCATCTTAGAATGCTGCCTATCACACAGAGATAAACATATATCAGCTTTGAGACTTTGGAAGATACATTTTTACTACATAAAAACTGACTAATGCAACTTTTGCTCCAAAATATGTGTGTGTGTGTGTGTGTGTTAATCTTTTTATTGACATATAGCATACATATAGAAAAGGGCACAGATCATAAGGGGCCACACAATAAATGTTCACAAAATAAATACAATTGTGCGACCTCCACACAGATTAAACAAATAGACAAAAACCAGAACATTATTAGTACCTCAAAACCCACCTTATGCCACTTTCTAGCCCTTTCTCAGCCCCCAAAGTAACCACTATCCTCTCTTTTAACACCATAGATGAGTTCTGCCTGCTTTTGAAATCTTATAAATGGAATCTGACTTCCCTCTCTTTATACTGTGTTTATAAGTTCACTCCTCTTGTTGTGGGCACTCACTGTGATATTCTATGATTTTGATATTTTACAACTGGTTTATCCATTCTACTCTTGTTGATGGGCATTCAGTTTAAGTCTATTACAGATAATGCTGCCAAAACTCTTTGGTAAAGTTTCCCTCTCTCTCTTTTTCTCCAGAGGATTCCTATATATCTTGGCTCTAACCTTCTCTCATCCAAAAAAGGAGGCAGTTCAAGTTGGTTGTGGTCAATAGCTTTCAAAACTAACTTTTAAGAAACTTTGCTTGAAAGATGATTTGGGAAACCAGGATGAAACAGGTTCAGATCGAATTAGTAGGGAACTGAATAAGGGGAAAAACAAGAAAGAATTTCATACTCCTGTCTTATCTCAGGGTAGAAGTTCTACTTAGGCCACATCAGGTTCATTACAGCCATCACTCCAAACAGAGCACAGATATAATAGAAAACAGCATAGATTTTGCAGCACCATTTAGGAGTCTGAATGTGGTTCCTTTGTTTTTCTCTAGTTAAAAGCATTGACAACTGACTGTCTGAGCTTCATGGGACAATAATACCTTCCCATGCAGATGTTTAGTTCTCTTCCACACGTTTATCCTTTATGCAAAAACAAAAACAAAAAAACCAATAGCACATCTTGCTCTAGATTACCTTTTAGAAGCAAAAACCCAGCAATTAAAAAAAAAATGAAAAATCATAACTGAAAATCACAAACTGAAACACTGAATACGTTGGTTTGTCCACAAATCCATCTTCTCAGCCTTGAATTGGATAAATAGGACTAAATACTAAAAGGAGTTCTGGTAAAAGCAGTAAAAGCATTTGCCTGTTAACAAAAATGTCAGTGGTTCAAATCTATAGTTTCTCCATGGGAGAAAAATGAGGCAGTGTGTTTTCATAAAGATTTACAGCCTTGGAAACCCTATAGGACAGTCCTGCTTATTCTATAGGGTCACTATGAGTCAGAATCGACTTGATGACAGTTTTCTTTCTTTCTTTTTAAACTAAGGGATTTTCTTCAGCTCACTCAACCATTTATTCCCAAGATAAGATATTTTACTTTTCAGTAATTCATTCATCTGTCAAATATTTATAGGTCAAGCACCATGAGGGACATCAGGTAAGCCAAGATGAATGAAACTATTCCAGCTCATAGAGATCAACAGTCTAGCAGGGATGACAAACATGTTGGCAAATACCACAACTACATGATAAGAGCTGCAATTATATATGGTTAAAATATTTTTATAGGCACAGAAAGATACTTAATTCTGGCTAGACATTTCCAAAGAAAAAAAAAGAGAAAGAAAAAGGAAGACAGGAAGAAAGGAATGGAGGGAGGGAGGAAATGATAGGGGTGTGGGGAGAAGAGAGAGGGAAAGAGAAGAAAAGGAAAGGAAAAGGTTGACAGTTGAGTTGAATACTAAAGAATAAATAGAATTTTGTGAACAAATAAGGACCATTCTAGACCAAGGAGTAGAATGTATGTGAGATATAAACAACTATGACAAATGCTGTAACATACACAATACTGCAACAACAGTAATAACAAACAATAATTTGTGAGTAGATGCATAAGTAAATATGTATGCTAAATAGGTGAGGGAAGTTGTACAGTGGTACACCCATATACATATATAGATGTGGTTTGAATATTTCTATATACAGATTTGTAAGTGCTGCATGTTATACTCATATATATGATAGAGCACATGGGGGCACAGTTCAGACATTGGGATTGAACTACTGAACTTATAGCCTACGGACTACACATAGTCTCAGGGGACATCTAGGTCACTTGGCAAAACACAGTTCATAAATACAATGTTCTATATCTTAATCTGGGGAGTAGCAGCTGGGGTCTTAAAACTTGCAAGTAGCCTTCTAAGAAGTAACTATCAGTCTCTTCGTGCCTGGAGCAAAGGATAATGAAGAAAACTGAAGACACAAGAAAGCATTTAGTCCAAAAGACTAAGGGCCTGTATGAAGCATAGCCTCCTCTAACCTGAGACCAGAATTAGATGGTGCCTGGCTACCACTACTGACTACTCTAACCAGAACCAGAATAGAAGGTCCTGGTTAGAATGCGTAACAATGTAGAACAAAATTCAAAATAAAATTAAAAAAAAGACCAAACTTACTGGTCTGAAAGAAATTGGAGAAACCCACAAGACTATCACAGTAAGACAATCTTTTAACTTGAAAATGAAGACACTCCTGGAGACCACTTTCAGCCTATAATAGATGGGCCTATATAATCAACAGTAACACCTGGGAAGGATGTGCTCCTTAGAACAATACAATACTAAAGGGAAACATTTGCCCCATACCAAAGATGAGATGGCAGGAAGGGACAGGGAAACCAGATGACTGGAAACAGAGAAGCCAGGGGAGAAAAGGAGAATGCTGAAATATTGTGGGATTTCAACCAATGTTTTACTGACCAATTTGTGTATGAATCATTGATTGGAAAACAAATTTGCTATGTAAACTTTCACCTAAAGCACAATAAATTTTTTTTTTTTTTTTTTTAAAGTAAGTCTTGTTCACATAGGTGATCTCAGTTTTCAGTCCTGATAGTTACTTGGATGCAGGTGGTCTCAGTTCTCAAGGTGATATTATGGGGTTGGATTTTGGAACAATCAATTTTGTAGTTGTCTGGAGAAAGAATTGGGGACACCAAGATAAGAAAGCCAGTCAGAAGACTATCAGTAGTAGTATAAGCAGGAAATGAGAAATGTCAAACTAAAGCTTCAGTAGTGGAATGCAGAAAAGGTAATTAGATAAGAAAGATATCAAGGAAGCAGAATAACAGAATTTAGTTCTTAATTGGTATGTAGGGCTTGAGGGAAAGGGAAGTACCTCTTATGTGTCGGGCACAGAATGTTGGATAAAAGAAGACAAAGGATTTGGCCCAGGCCAAAGGAAGTAGATTAATTTGGAAGACAGACACATAAATATATAATTTCCAGTAAGATGTTAAGTTAGAAATCGATAGGTGGCTGTGGGATCATAATGGAGGCTCATGTAGGCTTTCTGGAGGGGATAACTACAACAGCTCTTGAAAAGATTGTGTTCAGGTTGGGCTTGGGAGAAGGAATGAGTAGTGGTACCATTAATTAAAATGAAGAAAATATCAGGAGGAACAGACCCAGGGAGAGAATCAGGAGGATGGAAAAGTGGAAGGTGGGAAATGATTCAGGTTGGGGTGTTTCCAAATTGAGGAGTCTGAGGGATTTCCAGATGGGATACTCAATTGTCAGCTGAAAATATGTTAGTAGCTCTGTAGAGATACCAGGCTGGCAAAGCTTTAGAGACCAGCATATGATGGTAGTTGGACTAATTAACATAAACAGGGCCATCCAGGGGGAGTATATGGAGTCAGAAGAGGAAAGGTCAAAGATGGGATAAAAAGGAACACAGGGATAGACAGAGAAAAGGGACCCTGCAAGTGAAACTGAAAAGGAATTATTTGAGAAGAAGAACCAGGAGAGAATGATGCCTCCTGGTACAAGAAGACTGATCAAATGCTAAAGAAAGAGTACAGCAAGAAAAATTCTGAGTGGATTACACACTATGATCTTCACAAACTGTGATATGAGTGTCCAATTTTTGCTGAAAATGGAATAATCTAAAGAGTATAAGATAATAGAACTGAATGTGAGAGGGATGCCCCTGAATGGAGAGGACTTGGGTCTCAAAAGAGAGAGGGCTTCTGCAGGAGAATCTTGTACAATCAATGTCTTTCAGTAGGGTTTGGAGATTGAGCAGAGGGAACCATATCCTGAAGGCAAAGCCTGATTTTCATTGGATCATGAAGATGAAGAAGGCATCCTGTGAAATAATTGAGGAGATAGTTTTAGAACTGAAAGAAAAGTGTTCCAAAGTTTTCTAGATTGGGAAGAAAAGTGTTGAGGAGAAAAAAGTAGATTAAAATGAGAGTATGTGAACAGAGGGGATTGTATATAGGTTAGAGCCCAAAGAGAATAGGAATGTGGGGCAAGAATGGATTTACTGGTCTGAATAGACTCCTAAGGAGCTCTAGTGGCATAGTGCATAAGGCATTTGGTTGCTAATCAGTTGTTCAACCCCCCCCCCCATGCTCTGTGGCAGGCAAATGAGGCAGTCTACTTCAGTAAAGATTTACAGCCTTGGAAACCCAATGGGGGTCACTATGAGTCAGAATTTACTTGATGGCAGTGTTCTTTGTTTGTTTGTTTTTTTTTTTAAAATAGAATCCTGGTGAAAAAAAAACCTATTAACTAATTCTCATCCTCCAGACAAGGAGTCAAAGAGTTTGGTGGAGCAGTGGTTAAGGCCTTCAGCTGCTAACTAAAAGGTCAGAGGTTAGAACACACCAGTTGCTCCACAGGAGAAAGATGAGAGAGTCTGGGCAGAGATGGGAAGATGGCATCTTACCTGTAGTCCACACGTTAGTTCCCTCTAGCATCTTAGTGCCTAAAGAACTAGGTGCAGCAGTTTGAAGTGGGGATTCTGACGCTCTGAGCTGCTCATTAAGTCAGAGAGCACCAAACTCAGGGGAGTAGGAGTAGAAAAGAGGGAGAGGCAGCATAACCAGCCGGTAAGAATAAAAAATAGAGGAACCTGCCCTAAGGAGTGCTGATCAGCTGGCAAGATGGGGCATCGGAGGGCTCCCTGGGGCAGTGGAGAGAACACACCAGAGGACCTGTGGGAACTCCACAGATCTATCTTCAGCGTCCACTTTTATCAGTAAACTTGGGACCACAAGAAGGGAACAGAGACCCCTCTAGCTCTGGGTGCTGCTGAATTGGGGCAAAGAGGGAAGTTCGCTGCAAGTGGGCAGACCCTGGGTCAATCTCACAGAGCAGATAAGGGCAGCTATCCCAGAACACGTTTTGGGCATGGAGGGGCCTGGAGTAGGGGGTTTAGATAGGTAGACTGAATATTGTGAAAATGTCAATACTACCTAAAGCAATCTACACATTCAATGCAATCCTGATCCAGATGCCAACACAATTTTTTAAGGACATGGAAAAACCAATTACTAACTTCATATGGAAAGCAAAGAGAACTCAGATAAGCTCTGGTAGCATAGTGCCTAAGGCACTTGACTGCTAACCAGAAGGCTGGTGGTTCAAACCCACCAGCCACCCCTTGGAAGGAAGATGAGGCAATCTACTTCCGTAGTGATACTGCCTTGGAAACCCAAGGAGGGGTCGCTAAGAGTCGGGTCTGACTCGATGGCAAATAACAACACTGAAGAAGAACAAAGTGGAAGGTCTCACACTGTGAGATTTCAAAACCTACTCTACAGCCACAGTAGTCAAAACAGCATGATATTGGTGCAATGACAGAACAATGAAACAGAATCAAAAACCCAGAAATAGACCCACCTACCTATGGACAGCTGATCTTTGACAAAGGTCCAAAACTCATTAAACGGGGAAGAGATAGCCTGTTTAACAAACGGTGCTGGCAAAACTGGATAGCCACTTGCAGAAAAATGAAACAAGAATCATACCCCATCCCATATACACACAAAAAAACCTCAACCTGGATCAAAGATTTAAATGTAAAACCCAAAACTATAAAATTCATCAAAGATAAAATCTAGGAGCCCTAATTTATGGCATAAATGGACTATCAAACATAATCCAGAATGCACAGGAGGTAGAAGAGAAGCTAGATGACTGGGACCTCTTAAAAATTAAATTCTTATGTGCATCGAAAGACTTTGTCAAAGGGGTAAAAAGAGAACCTACAGATTGGAAGAAAATATTTGCCTATGACATATCTGACAAAGGACTTATCTCCAAAATCTATAGGAAACTTCAACACCTCAACACCAAAAAGACAAACAACACAATTCAGAAATGGGCAAAAGACAAACAGATTCTTCACTGAAGATGATATACTGGCAGCCAACAAACACATGAGGAATTGCTCACAATCTTTACTCATTGTTGTTGTTGTTGTTATGTGCCGTAGAGTCAGCCCTGACTCATAAGAGAGATGCAAATCAAAGCAACAATGAGATATCATTTCACCCCAGCAATAACAGCAAAGTTCAACAAGACAGAAAATAACAAATGCTTGTGAGGTTGCAGAAAGATTGGAACTCTTACACACTGCTGGTGGGATTGTAAAATGGTGCAACAATTGTGGCAAATTTTTAAGGTGTTTCCTTAAAAAATCTGAAAATAGAAATAACATTTCACCCAGCAATTCCATTATTAGGAATATATCCTAAAAAAGGGAGAGGCAGGACACGAACATACATATGTACACCTATGTTCATCCCAGCACAATTCACTATAGCAAAGAGATGGAAGCAACCTAAATGCCTGTGGTGGTTAAGTTTGTGTGTCACCTTGGCTAGGCCTGGTTGAGTGGCTGGGCAGCTGGATGTAGTATTTCCCATGATGAGAC
>NW_006921841.1:958490-963412 GCF_000298275.1 Orycteropus afer afer | reverse complement strand
ACTTGAATTAATGGCCTGCCATGTGGTTTGGTAGCATCGAGACTGTGCCATTTTATTTGTCAACCTTGGGCCTGTTAGCCTCAGCAACCAGTAGCTGCCTGAGTGAAGAGATGCCTCTAGCTTCAGTGGGCCGGGAGCAAGAGGCAGAGCTGAAGCCCAAGGTCAAGGGGCTTTCACACGGCCACTAGAGCCTGGCACTTTAAACTTGGACTTCTAGCCTCCTGAACTGTAAGAGAATAAACTCCAGTTTGTTAAGGCCATCACATTTGTGGTATATTCTTGTCAGAGCGGCACTAGGTAACCAGAACAATGCCCATCAGCAGATGAATGGATAACCAAATTATGGTACATCCACACAATGAAATACTCTGCTATATTAAAGAACAATGAAGGATACACGAAGCATCTCACGTGGATGAGCCTGGAGGACATTATGCTGAGTGAAATAAGTCAGTTGCAGAAGGACAGATATTGTATGAGCCCATCACTGTAAAAAGACAAAGAATGGTTTGCTTAAGGAAGGGAACTCACTTTGTAGGTTACCAGGGTGGGGAGGGAAGAGGAGGGAATATTTTTGGGCTAGTTGGGGGCCACTTGCTGAGGTGGGCAAGAGGAGAGATGGTATGGAAAGAGTCCATGACCACCATGTTAACATTGGGGGAATGAAAGACACCGAATTGTGCACATAAGATATAGACAACAGGGGCTAATACCAGTATATCCACAAAACTCATTACCATTAACACCAAACACCAGGCTACAGATAAACACATAAACATCTGAGAAGATCCGATGGGGGTCAGTGAACAAGATTATACTCTAGACCAAGGATAGATTCAGCTGAGGCTAATCTTGCACAGATACCAGTGATACAAAATACCCACAATCCTTGCAGAAACAACAGAAGACAGACATAGAGCAATCCCTCACAGATAGCCAGACCAACTCAGGACCATAGTGTTGAGGGACACCAGACTCAATTGGCACAATAAAATACATAAAAATCTTATTCCACAACCTACATTGGTGAGTAGCTACTGGGGTCTTGAAAGCTTTCAAGCAGCTATCTGAGATACAGCTAATGGTCTCCTATCATTAGGAAACAAAGAAGAGTGCGAAAAAAAAAAAAAAAAAGAGAGAGAGCATTTAGAAGTAATCATCCCTAGGACATGATGGCTCTAGAGACCCAAAAAACTAGATGGTGCCCGGCTACCAATGCCAACGGCTTGGGAAAGGATCAAAACTGGAGATGGAGTGAGAGGAAAAATGAGGAACAAAATCCAAAAACACAAAAATGACCAGAATTACTGGTCAGATGGAGTCTGGTGAGACCCCCAATACTATGACCCTGGGATACACTTCAGGCTTGGAATAAAACTCACTTCCAGGGGCTTGTTCTCAGCCCAACAGTAAACAAGATGTGCATGCAGACCACTTAATCCAGGGTGACGACACACCTTACATACCCTACGGAGATGCATCCCTTGGAGCTACTGATCACAGAGCACCAGAGGGGCAACATTCACATGGAAGAAATGCAGCACACACAGGAGTGCATAACTACAAAGGGCATGGAGGGGGTTACTGGGAAGTCATCTTCAACTTTCATCAAGCAAGGTTGTGTCATCTGCATGTCCCAGGTTGTTAATGAGTCTTCTTCCAATCCTGATGCCCCGTTTTTCATATAGTCCACCTTCTCGAATTATTTGCTCATATTTGAATAAATATGGTGAAAGGATACAACCCTGATGCACACCCTAGTTCTTCTATAATGTTTACCACTGAGTAAATTTTAAGAAATCTTTTTATAAACAATGTTTCTCTAGAGAGTTCTTTTCTTAAAAAAAAAAAAAGTCAAAATAACTTTCCAATTTCATTTATATTGGGTCATTAACATTGGCTTTTTAATCTGAGGTACAAAACAAACTAAAAAATCTCTTTGAGTGATGATACAGCTTTTCTTTCTGTTTAAACATAAAACATGACAGGTTCTATGGTAACTGAGTTAGTCACCATTCAAACTGATGCCTCTATTTAAATTCAAAATTGTATTTTGCCAGTGATTAAAAAACTGTTTTAATTGGCCTCTGATATTTTTAACAGGATAAAAATATGTTAGTTGACAGAATAATTTTTTTTTTAAATGTGTCCCAAGTCTAAATGATACTAAATTCAGAGATCTGAAACTGTCACCTTATAACTGCCAGGTTATAGGGTAGAAGTGAATTTGTCAAAAACAAAGAGCTTCTATTTTTCCAATGTTCAGATGCTCAGAAAATGAGCATTAACACTCTGGATTCCCTGGATACAAGTTGTTATAAAGTGGTATGAGATGAAAAGATGTCATTATATTCTTATTTTTCCTCAAAGCTTAAAACCTGTTTTCAAGTTGTTATGATCTGTGTCTGTGCCCTGTATGGGAATGGTAAAATACTTTTTATATTATATACCACATATGTATATAATATATTTTAATTTATATATATGTATTATATATTTTATATAAGTATAAATATAAAGCATAAATATTTTATATATTTTATATATATATTTTATATATTTTATATAAGTATAAATATAAAGCATAAATATTTTATATATTTTATATAAATAAAATAGAACTTGTGCATCAAGATGTTGATAATTATGTGACTTAAAGTCTTCAACCATAGGATGAGCTGAAGAAGTAGTCACCAAATTGCATAGTATTGTCATATGCAAAAGGACACCCAAGCAAGGACAGTTTGAGGACAGATTGCTAGCAAAATCTATTTAAAACAAAGCAAAACAAAAAACTTCCGGGGTAGCATACTATTTACTGATAGGCAAAAGAGTCGCAGGTGTTCTTTGATTTTTAGCTCTACCAAACTAGGGCATTTTCCCTCAGGCCTCTCACTTGCTGCTTTGGGTTCCTGCAGCAAAGAAGCTTGGAGAACTATGGTATGGTGAATAGAAAGGCAATATACAGTAAGGAGGAGCTCAGCACCAAATGATCAAGCAATGGAAGACACAGGGAGGAACACAAAAGTTAAATGTAAACACTACTACATTTGCAATTCTGCAATAACAATAATAACAATAATCTACCAGTAGATACATAGACAGACACTCAAGCTGAACAGGGGTGGGAAGGTGAATGGAACTATACCCACAGATATGTATATAGATTTGATAGAGGCTATCTCTACCTACGTGTTTATATATGTGGCAAATATATTGAATGTAGTAGAGCATACAGGGGACAAAGTTATAAAAATTTCTTAGCCGTAATCAAACACCTTAAAGGAATGAGTCACTGGGCATGGGGGCTCAGGGCTCAGTCTTGAGGGACATGAGGTCAATTGGCATAGCATAGTCCACAAAGACAATATTCTACATCCTACTTTGGTGAGTAGTGACTAGGATCTTAAAAGCTCGCAAGAAACATCTACAGTGCAAAACTATTGGTCTCTTCCTGTTTGGGCCAAAGAAGAGTGAAGTAAATCAAAGGTGCAAGGAAACAGACAATCCAAAGGACCACATGGTAAACCCCAGCCTCCATGACCCCGACACCAGAAGAACTAGATGGTGCCTGGCTACACCGCTGACCGCTGACCACTATAAAAATGATCACAAGAGTCCCAGATAGAGCAGGAGAAAAACGTAGAACAAAACTCAAAACCATAAAAAAACACTAGGCTTACTGGTTTGCTGAAGACTGATTATGGCCCTTAGACACCTTTCAAGCCAGGAACTGAACTACACCCCTGTGGCTCAACTTTTGGCCAAAGGAGAAATAGGCCTATAAGGAGAACGGTGATACCAGAAGGGTATGCACACATTAGAACAATCAACCATATGAGATGAAGAGAGCAGCATTTGCCCAGGGATGGAGCTAGGAAGGCTGGATGGGATGAGAAGGAAGGGAAAAAAGGAAGTGGATTTATTCATTGCAAATACCTTTTTTCAACAACATAAATGGTGACTATACATGTGGACCTTGCCAGACAGAATACACAGGAATCAAATCTATGGAAAGAGGCAATGGAGAAGTTCAATATCATCAGTCAAAACAAGGCCAGGAACTTACTATGGAACAGACCATTAAGTGCTCATATGCAAATTAAACTGAAGCTGAAGAAAATTAAAACAAATCCACAAGAGCCAAAATATGAACTTGATTGTATCCCACCTGAATCTGAAGAATAGAGTTGACACACTGAACACGAGTGACCAAAGACCAGATAAGATGTGGGATGACATCAAGAATATCATACATGAAGAAAACAAAAGGCCATTAAAAAGACAGGAAAGGAAGAGAAGACCAAAATGGATGTCAGAAGACTCTGAAACTTGCTCTTGCATGGAGAATAAGTAAAGCAAATGGAAGAAATGATGAAATAAAAGAGCTGAACAGATTTCAAAGGGAAGCTTGAGGCCACTAAATAAAGTATTATAATGAAATGTGCCAGGACCTAGAATTAGAAAATTAAAAGGGAAGAACATGCTCAGTATTTCTCAAACTAAAAGAACTGAAGAAAAAAATTCAAGCCTTTTTTTTTTGTTGTTGTTGTTATTGTTGCTTCCTGCATCATTCAATATTTTGCCCATAAAATAGGATCATTCAATATTACAAAAAAAGGAAGGAATACAGAGTCACTGTACTAAAAAGAACTGATTGACATTCAATATTTTAGGTTAGAAGGCTCTCAAAATAGGACTGGGAAAGAGCTGCATCAGAGTAAATCCATCATTACTCATATGGATAAGGTAAAGCTTTCAAGACCTCCATTTGCTGATGTGGCACCACTTAAATTGAGGAGAAACAGCTGCAGACATCCATTAATCATTGGAACATGGAATGTATAAAGCATGATTCTAGGAAAATTGGAAGTTGTCAAAAATGAAATAGAATGCATAAAGATTGATATCCTTGGCATTAG
>NW_006921841.1:957206-958220 GCF_000298275.1 Orycteropus afer afer | reverse complement strand
GGTGACAGAAATAATGCTGGAACTCGTATGGTAGAATTTTGCAAGACCAATGATTTATTCATTACAAACACCTTTTTTCAACAGCACAAACAACAGCTGTACATGTGGACTTCACCAGATGGAACACACAGAAATCAGATTGACTACATCTGTGGCAAGAGGTGGTGGAAAAGCTCGATATCTTCAGCCAAAACAAGGCCAGGAGCTGATTATAGAACAGACCATCAACTGCTCATATGCAAGTTCTACTTGAAGTGAAAGACAATTAAAACAAATCCAAGAGAGCCAACATATGATCTTGAATATATCCTTCCTGAATTTAGAGATCATCTAAAGAATAGATTTGATGCATTGAACACTAATGACTGAAAACCAGAAGAATTGTAGGAGGATATCAAGAGCATCATCCATGAAGAAAGCAAGAGATCACTAAAGAGATGAGAAAAGAAAAGAAGACCAAAATGGATGACAGAAGAGATTCTGAGACTTGCCTTTGAGTGGAGAGTAGCTAAAACAAATGGAAGAAATGACAAGATAAAAGAGCTGAACAGAAGATTTCAAAGAGCAGCTCAAGCAGACAAAACCAATAACTATAATGAAATGTGAAAAGACCTGGAGTTTGAGAACCAAAAGGGAAGAACACGCTCAGCATTTCTCAAGCTGAAAGAATTGAAGAAAAAAATTTAAGACTTGAGTTGCAATATTGAGAAATTCTATGGGCAAAATATTGAATGATGCAGGAAACATCAAGAGAAGATGGCAGGAATACACAGAGTCAGTGTACCAAGAAGAATTGCTCAATCTTCATCCATTTCAGGAAGGGGCATATGATCTAGAACCAATGGTAATGAAGGAGGAAGTCAAAGCTGCAATGAAAGAATTGGCGAAGGACAAGGCTCCGGGAATTGACAGAATACCCATTGAGATATTTCAACAAACGGATGCTCCATTGGAGGCACTCACTTGGTTATGCCAAGAGATTTGGAAGACAGCTACCTGGCCAACTGACTGGAA
>NW_006921841.1:946760-955976 GCF_000298275.1 Orycteropus afer afer | reverse complement strand
AGGGTGGATGGTCGATGAAAGATGGGAAGGCCTTCAACAAGATGAATTGACACGGTGGCTGCGATGATGGGCTCAAGTATAGCAGAGATCATGGAGCTGGTGTGGGATTGGGCAGTGTTTTGTTCTGCTGTGCATGTGGTCACTATGAGTCGGAAATAACTCGATGGCACCTAACAACAACATAACAACATTTTAGGAGTTAGCATATGATCAAGAACTGATGGTATTGAAGGAAGAAGTCCAAGTTGCACTGAAGGAATTTGTGGAAAACAAGGCTCCAGGAACTGATAGAATACCCACTGAGATGTTTCAACAAATGTATGCAACACTGGAAGCCCTGACTGTTTTATGCCAAGAAATTTGGAAGACAGCTGTCTGGCCAACCAACTGGAAGAGATCCATATTTATGTCCATTCTAAAGAAAGATGATACAACAGAATGTAGAAATTATCAAACAGTATCATTAAAACTGCATCCAATTTGCTGGAGATGATTTTAAAATGGTTGTAGCAGTACATCTATAGGGAACTGCCAGAAATTCAAGCAAGATTCAAAAGAGGGCATGGAACACGCGATATCATTGCTGATATCACATGGATTTTAGCTGAAAGGAAAGAATACCAGAAAGGTATTTACCTATATTTTATTGACAATCAAAGACATTCGATTATGTGGATCACAACAAATTATGGATAACACTGTGAAGCATGGGAATTCCAGAACACTTAATTTTGCTCAAGAAGGACTTGTATGTAGACCAAGAGGCAGTCATTTGAACAGAACAAGAGGATACTGCATGGTTTGCAATCAGAAAAGTTGTGTGTCAGGGTTGTATCTTTTCACTGTACCTATTTAATCTGCATGCTGAGCAAATTTTTCAAGAAACTACACCATATGAAGAGGAATGTGGCGTCAGCATTGGAAGAAGACTCATTAACAATCTGCAATATGCAGATGACACAACTTTGCTGAAAGTAAAGATAACTTGAAGCACTTACTGTGAAGATCAAAGACTACAGGCCTATGGATTATACCTCAACATAAGGAAAATGAAAATCCTTACAACGGGGCCAATAAGCAACATCATGATAAATGGAAAAAACATTGAAGTTGTCAGGGATTTCAATTTACTTGCATCCACGATCAACGTGCATGGAAGCAGCATTCAAGAATCAGAGATCGTATTGCACTGGGAAAATGTGCTGCAAAACTTCTTTAAAGTGTTAAAGAAGAAAGATGTCACTTTGAAGACTAAGATGAACCTGACTCAAGCCATGTTCTTTTCAATAGCCTCATATGCATGTGAAAGTTGGAAAATAAGTAAGGAAGACTGCAGAAGAATTGATGCATTTGAATTATGGTATTGGAGAACAGTAAAAATACCATGAAATTCCAGAAGAATGAACAAATCTGAAAGAATTGCAGCTGGAATGCTCCTTCAAAGTAAGAATGGCCAGACTTTGTCTCACTTACTTTGGTCAGGTAGTCAGAAGGGACATTCCCTGGAGAAGGATGTCATGTTTGGTAAAGTAGAGGGTCAGGAAAAAGGGGAAGGCCCTCAATGAGATGGATTGACACTAGCTGCGATGATGGGCTCAAAGATAGCAAAGATTGTAACAATGGCACAGGACCAGGCATTGTTTTGTTTTGTTGTAGACGGGGTTGCTATGAGTAGAAGCTGACTCAGCAGCACCTAACAATAAAAACGTAGAATGAAGGATGACGTCTGGAAGCATAATGGTTAAAGTTTTCAGCTACTAACCAAAAGGTTGGTGGTTTCAACCCACTAGCCACTCAGTGGGAGAGAAATGAGGCAATCTGCTTCCATAATGACTTACAGCCTTGCAAACCCTAGAGGGAAATTCTGCTCTGCCTTAAAGGTCACTATGAGCCAGAATCAATTCCATGGCAGTAGGTTTCATTTGGTTTTATATAATGAAGGTAATGTTATATTCCATTTACTGATAGAAAATACCTTCCCTAAATCAAGTCGTGGTGAGAAAATTAAACATCAAGGCAATTATCCTTTATACTGATTAGCCACAGAATTTTTTTTTATTATTATTGTGATTTGGGTGAAAGTTTACAGAGCAAATTCACCTTTCATACACCAGTTCACATACACTTTGTCTCATGACATTGACTACAATTTATCACAATGCAATAGCTCCCCTCCCACTTCCTCCCCATAGTTACCTCTTCCCTGTGTCCATCCCTCCATTCACTCCTGCCCCCTAAGCTGTCTCCCTGTGGATAAACAGTCCTTCTATTCTCCCACGATTGTTCTCTCCAAGGAATGTATCTAGCAAATGTAAATGTTCAACTCATATGCCTGTCTTGTTTGGCTGGAAGCCACAGGTGTGGGTTCAATTCCAGACCTGAAGGGTAGCTAGGGGCCATAGTCTCAGTGGCTCCACCAGGCTCTATCAGACAAGCAAACCTGGTCCCCCCCTTTTCCCCTCCAAATAATTTTGAGTTTTGTTCCACATAGTTCTCCCCACTTTATCCAGGACTGCCTGTAAGATCCCCTCTAAGTGGTTGACAGTGCAAGCCGGGCACCATCTATCTGGTCTCATAGTTGTGTAGCCTGTGGATTGCATGCTATACCAGTCCCTAGGACTGATTGTTTCCATGAATCTTTGTTTTTCTTCATTCTTCTTTGCTCTGGACAAGGAGAGACCCATCGTTGCATCTAGATGGCTGCTTGCAAGCTTTTAAGGTCCCAGTTACTACTCACCAAAGTAGGAGGTGGAACAATGTTTTGAGGCACAGAGATTTTTAAGGGTAGGATAGCCTTTTTTATTACATGAATGAATACAAATATAAAAAGCATGAGACTCTTCCCTCAGAGTTACGTGTCACAGTTTTGATTCTGACTCATAACAACTCTATAGGAGAGAGCAGAACTACTCCATACGGTTTCCTAGGCTGCAGTCTTTATGGGAGCAGGTCGCCAGCTCTTTTCTCCCATGGAGCAACATTTCCTTTAGCAAAGTGCCAACTTTTCCTTTAGCAGCTGAGCAGTTATACACTGTGCCACCAGAACTGCTTATTCACTCAACTGAAAAAACTGGTTGCTCACCTTCCATAAGAAATCAAGCTTGTTTTTGTTACTATGGCAACAGATTGCCTGTATGAACACGAGAATATCTGTCTGTCTTGTCTGATTACTGAACAGAAGGAAGCAGAACACTTCATTGCTATTATTATTTTTTTTTTAAAATCATTTTTTTAAGCTCTGGAATGTCTGGACATACAGCTGTCAGAATAAGAATTACACATTGCGAAAGGGAAGGAGCAGGACGGTGAAGAAACTAAGGTAGGTGTTTGTCATCTGTGACCTGCTAGTGGCTTGGCGGAGACCTCTTGGCTGACCTCACTGGGGTCTAAATTTGTTCCCTGGACTTGCGGCCTCTTGCTAGTGTTTATTTCTCAAGTGGAGAACACTGGTTTGGTGATAAAATGTGCATAAAAATCAACTCCCTTCTCAATAAACAAATGCTTATTGAATGCATACTATATACCAGGCACTACTTAGGAGTCAAGCTCTGATAGCGTAGTGCCTAAGGCACTTGACTGCTAACCAGAAGGCTGGCAGTTCAAACCCACCAGCCATTCCTAGGAGGAAGGTTGGGCAATCTGCTTCTGTAGTAATACCACCTCAGGAACCCAAGGAGTGGTCACTATGAGTTGGGTCCAACTTGACGGCACATAACAACATCTTAGGAATTAAGGACACAGTGTTTGAAAATAAGACTAAATTACTACCTTCATGGACTCACAAGCCAGTGGGAGAGACAGGCCATAAATAGATAAATCCCTACAAAATGTCAGATAGTGATAGCTGCTTTGAGAAAAATTAAGCAGATTAAGACAGTAATAGGAAATTGTTTTGAAAGAATTGGGAAATGCTGAAAATTTTAAATTGTAACATTTTACCTATAATTAGGCCTGATTGACATAGGTTACATGTATTCATTCCATGTGTCAGGTCCTAAGATAATTACAGGGGAAAGGGGATAATCAGCCCAGTTCTAGAGCTTAAAATTTCACAGGCCCTTGAATGGAAGTACCAAATTTGGAACTTTGAATTCTTTTAGGACTCCATATTTTGTAGCTCTCAAATAAATTTCCTAAAGTTTTCCAAATATGCATTACTGCTGCAGAGAAATGCCTTTGGGGTATTTTAGTATAGTTTCTTACACAGAAAAGAAAGCTTAAAAATTTATACTCTGGCTTACAATTTCCACAGCTAGTTTTATTTTGTAACTCATGACCTCAGGAAGTAAAAGAAAATATAAATGAATTTGAACAGATTTGTGAATGGCACAGTCCTTCCTGATGACTAGAAGAAGCTTACAGGTTTGGAGTGTGTATTTGGCTAAGAATCCTACAAAACTGAAGTCTCACCATGTGATTCAGAGAATTGGGCAAAGACAGTACAGTAAGGAGAGATAACCAAGGTTATCTTCCCTGCCAAGGTTGTGCTGGCAACAGATGACCAAGCTACATGAAACTCGGGCCACCCAGAGTGGCAGTTCCTGTGTTCTTCTCAGACTGTATGTATTCTTTATTGTCTCATAAAAAGTCCAGCACTGTTTTGGCAACTTTGCTGGACAACGTGTTGGCATTGTATTTTTGTGCTGTCCAAAGCAATCGCAGTGATTGCAGTTAAGCACGCTTGCTGCTGCTTTTAATTAAAATTGAACTGTTTGCTTTCTTTACCTGGATTAAAGAGCATATACCACAAATGACTTTAAGGAAATTTATAAATGCTTTATGCATCAACATAGAAATATCTGTTTTTACAGTAGTTAGCATTGAGTAAGACCAAACCTACTGCCATTAAATATTTACTCATTGCTCATCTTCCTTCCACAGAATGGCTGGTGGTTTTGAATCACCAACCTTCTGGTTAAGAGTCAAATGCCTAAGGCACTGTACCACCAGAGCTCCTTAGGATTGAATAAAGGAAGGCACTAACATAGAGGTCTTGGGAAACTAAGATTCTAGGGGATGTAGACACACTTCTAAAAGTAGTGAGCTGCTTCTCCTTCTTCTAAATATTTTCTTTGGTTTTATTTTAAGTGCTGTTAATCTTCCAACTGTCAGTGTAATGTCCTATTGACCTTGGGGTAATCTTTCTACCTCCCTTGGAACCCAGTTCTATTATGTCAAGTGCTCTTGAGAACCTCAAGTTGACAGTTGACAAAGTGAGACCTGTAGCAATTCTGATGAAACACTAGGAAAAAATGATTCACACATGAGCTTGTCAGCCTCTAACCCTGTGCTCAGAGTCTCTATTACCCTCCAGTCCCCCATACTCCCCCAATAACTCTGTTTACACTGGCCCAATTGAGCTTCTTCAACTTCGCACGGTTTCTAAATAGCAGCACCTTGTTTCAGTCCATTTTCTCTCACAGTGCGGCCTGTACCAAGGCATCCTCAGCAGCCCTTTGGAAGATCTCATTAGTCAGTTAATTGGTGGCAGATCTTAGATGTGCACAAGGGATTTTATGATGTCTTCCCTGAAGGGTTATTTCTATTCACATTCTAAGAAGTCCAGAAAAACTGAAGTCAAAATGTTAATAAGCTAATAAGCCTGGCTCTAATGTTTTTCAGATTTGGAAATGATTTATTTGCATAGTTAACACACTCTCCCATTCCTTTCATTAATTTATTTTGAAAATACAAACTATTTTTACAAGAACACATGAGGGTCTAGCCACAGTATAGAGATTGTGCTGTAAATTGTAGTTTGTACCATCTCAGCATTGCCCTCTGCTTGGTACTGGTTTATAGCATTGGGTCTCTTTCAAGTTTTTTTGTTTTTCTTAACTTCCAGTCTAGCTTAGACAAGGACTCATTTACCTTTATATAACTATATAACTATATATGTGTATGTATATGTATGTGTGTATATATATATATATATATATATATATATATACACACACACACAGTTCTCCTCCTTCCAGAATCCAGAGGCTCAGCTAGTTATTTTAACTGCCTTTTAGTCCTCAGAAAAGCAAAGTTCTACCTTCATTTGAAATGCTTGTCTGCCTTAAGTACTATACCAGTTGATAATGTTTTGGCCAGGTCTTCTTGACATGCTGCACCATCTCCTAAGTTATTTTCTTACATCCTTGTATGTGATTCTATTTTATTAGACCTAAGTGACAGAATCAATCCTACCCCACATCTGACCAATAAAAAAAAAGTGTGTGTGAGTGTGAGTGTGTGTGTGTGTGTCAGAGAGAGAGAGAGAGAGAGAGAGAGAATTTGTGGTGAAGGCAAGCAGCCGGATGAAGAGGGCAGTGAAGGGTGAAAACCTTCTCAATTTCTATGATATCAGTGGCTTCTCTCAGTTCAAGGCGGGATCTGAAATCCCCTCTCACACGTAGGCTCTCCCACCCTTGAGGGACTCCGGAATAGAATTGAGCTATCTCTCATGGAGATTTTCCAGAAAACAGGGAGGTTCCCCAGGGGACCTTGGTACCAAACAGCATGGGTTTCTTTAAAAATCCAGAGAATCTTGAGACTGAATGACACATAAAAGCAAAGAAATTTCTGGAAATAGGCATTTGCTTGGGTAAACCCCAAAACTGTCAGACTGATTGTTTGTATGTCAGGCTGATAAAAATGGTTAGTTTTTAAAATCTTCACAGGAGCCTGTTCTGTGTGGGAAGGAAGAATCCAGTGGGCCGAGAGAATGAATAGATAGATGATGTTCAAATGTTACTGACTGAAAACTATAGACGTTAAGATGCTCAAGATCTCTCTTTTTATTGAACATGCATGGAAAGTGAATACAGAGTACTTAATACAAACAAACAAACAAACAAACAAACAAAACCAAACTCACTGCTCTTGAGTCGGATCCAACTCATAGCAACCCCTCCTTGGGTTTCCGAGGCAGTATCACTACAGAAATACATTGTCCAATCTTCCTTCCAAGGAGTGGGTGGTGGGTTTGAACCATCAGCCTTCTGGTTAGCAGTCAAATGCCTTAGAACTCCTATTGTTGTTGTTGTTGTTGTTATTTGCCGTCGAGTCGGCCCCGACTCATAGCGACCCCTCCTTGGGTTTCCGAGGCAGTATCACTACGGAAGTAGGATTGCCCAACCTTCCTTCCGAGGAGTGGCTGGTGGGTTTGAACCGCCAGCCTTCTGGTGAGCAGTCAAGTGCCTTAGCCACTATGCTACCAGAGCTCCTTAGAACTCCTATAGGCACTCCAAAAATACTTGCTAATTTTGAAATAATGCTTATTGCTTCCCCACACAGCCCTAAAAAAAGTTCTGGTAAGAATTAAAAAAAAAAAAAAAGCTAAAATATTTGGAAATAATTTCCAGAGATTTGTTAGTGTGGTAGTTAAGGTTATGTGTCAACTTGGCTGGGCCTGGTTTCGAGTAGCTGGGCAGCTGGATATAGTTATTCCCCATGATGAGACTGCTAATCAGCTCTATGGTGGACTCTACTATGAGCAGCTAAGTAGCTGCCTTAGGGATGTTGTCTGCTTACAGTATATAAGGAGAAGCCTTGAGAAAGGTCTCAGAGCTTTTCAGCACAATCAGGTTCTGCATTTGGCCAAATCATCAGTGAGTGACCTGCCATGTTGTCTGCCTATCTTGGGACTGTCTCCTGGCTTGAACTAGTAGCCTGCCTTGTTGTTTGATAATCTCAGGACTGTTCCATTTTACTTGTCAACCATTGGTTTATCAGCCTCGGCAGCCAGCAGCTGTCTGAGTTAAGAGAAGCCTCTAGCTTCAGTGGGCTGGGAGCAAGACGCAGAGCTGAAGCTCAAGGGTGAAGGGCCTTCAACCAGCCCCTAGAGCTTGGCACTTTGAACTCAGACTTCCATCCTCCTAAACTGTAAAAGACTAAATTCCTGTTTGTTAAAGCCATCCCATTTTTGGTATTTTCTGTTAGAGCACAACTAGAGAACCACAACAGTTAGCAACCATCAGGCAGAGTGATGGACTAACCAGAGTTCACTCAGCAAGCCCCACAGCAGGGCTGGAATGAGGAATACAGGATGACCCTGCTTAGCATGTTCTTCAGGGGCTACTGCTTGGCCAGTGAACTGGGATCTCCAACTTTCCACCCTAATTTGGTTATAACCCCAGGCTTTGAAGGGTCATTGGGGAAAGTGACCTGAGCCCCAGGTACCATGACCACTGACCTAGCATGACCTCTCCCCACAGCTGCCTGAGCTCCTAAGCTAAGGAACTTTTCATATTCCCAGGCCCCACCAACTCTGTGAGTACCCTCTGTGAGAGGATTGCCTGCAGGCTGTGGTCATTGTCCACCAGCACTGAACAGGGAACATGAAGTAGAACTGAAGCTATTGCTTAAATTATACCTCTACCCCCACATTCCCTCCTCTGTACTCACTGAAGCATTCCCCCTTAAAGCTTAGTCTGGCCTAATACCTATGCCAATCAAGCCACTCCTCTCACCCTAACTTCAGCAGATAAGATTGGGAATTAGTCTTGGAGACACAATCAAGAGATCCAGAAATCTGAGAACATTCTCTATCCTACTTGGAGCTCTACTGTTCCCTTCTGTACTATCGTCTTCATGCTTCAGTCTCTTGTTTAATGTATCAGTTCCCTGAAGTCTTTCCTTAAATCTCAGCTTGATTAGCTGGCTTGGCCCTGCCACCCTGCCACCCTGCCACCCAGCTCTTCCTGGGCCCTGTTGCACTTGTTTGGCCCTGCTGCTTTGTCTACAGTCTTATTTTAAAAGATCAATTACTTGGATCCATAATACTGCTTTTCACTTGTGTAACACTGTCCCTAGACAGTCTGGAATCCCATTTCCTGATGCTTTGGTATCCTCTAGAAGAGCTCTGGTAGCATAGTACCTAAGGCATTTGATTGCTAACCAGAAGGCCGGCGTTTCAAACCCACCAGTCATTCCTTGGAAGGAAGACTGGGCAATCTACTTGGGTAGCGATACTGCCTCAGAAACCCAAGCAGGTGTTGCTATGAGTCGGGACCAACTTGATGGCAGTGAGTTTTTTTTTTTTTAATTGCATTAGAGACTTATTTGTGTATCACTGATTAAAAGTTCTAAATTTTCCTTAAACCTCCAACTTCATGTCCTCTTAATTGTTGGAATGAAAGTAAGCCACTGTCAATCTCAACCTCTACTTCCTTTTCTATCCCCATAGTATTTACAATGACCCCTTGAGATATATATATATATATATAT
>NW_006921841.1:935941-946660 GCF_000298275.1 Orycteropus afer afer | reverse complement strand
TTGCCCCTGGGAGGCGTGATGAAAAGGGGGAAGAACATGGGTTTGAAGCCAAAAAGACTATTTGTCACTTATTAGCAGAATGGCAGTAAGTAAATTATTTAAAGACATCTGTAAAATGAGGAACACTATTTATATCAGGGTGCTGTCATGATTTATGTAAAATACTTTACAGAAAAGCCAGCTGTACAAGTATGTGTAGTTCCATTCTTTCTTTCCTTTACATATTCTGTCAAAGGAAGAAAAAGCCCTCATCTAAGGCTCTTTTCTGACCTATTGCTCCCAGCTCTCCCACAGGTTGTTCCTCACGGATCTGTCCTCTCTTTAGCATGCACAATACCTCCCTCTTATCCTCCTAGTCTGCCTTTGGGCACATATCTATCCGATTCTGGAGAATAATTCTCAACCTATCATTTACTTAAGTTTTAATGATATCCTGTTTTTCAAAGCCAATCTTCTAAAATGAGCGGTATGTTTTCACCAGCAAATTTCCTCACCACATGTTATCTCCTTGATTCTTAATGACTTGCAGAGACTTTCACACCTCCCTAGAAGGAAATTTCCAGAGTCTGGAATGCTGTCCTTCTGGCTGGGTAGGATTGCTTGTAACTGTGAAGTACACTCCACACTCATCAGATGATAAAGGTTCTTTCACTCACACGTGTAAAGAGTTAAACATGTTAGCCACTATTACATCAAAAAGGCTGCTCTATAGGAAAAGGAAGATACATAGGATTTCAGGTCATAAAATTAAATTATATAATTTGGCATTTACATCAGCACTGAAAAGACTATTTTTGAAGCAGTATATTGCCCAATATGATGTCCTACAGGAAAGGAACTTTATGTATGTATGTATATATGTTGCCTCTCTATCTCTCTCTTTCTCTCTAGGACATATATTGAATAGTGTCAGTATTCCTTTAAGAAGAATTTATCATTATTTTGACCTGTTTTGCACAGACTGAAACCCTTCAAGGCATCATACATTATACATTTGGTAAATTGCACCACTTTTACCTAATTGTCCCTTTAGGAGCTAATGACCCCCTTTGCTGCTTTGTCTACAATATCTGATGCAATCAGCATGGAAAGGGTGTGCTCAGTCTCATATACTATTTCAAAATTAAGTGAAATTTCTAGGTTTGTTTGTTCAAATTCTAATCCATCTAGCATATTGTAAGCATTGCTCAAACCTACACACTTGCTAAAATCCGTGAAGGTGACTTTGGTGAATGGATTTTTGTCTTTAAATAGGTTCGGTTTGCTGTATATGCAGAATGACTTGAGCAGAGTCATCCATGGAAATTCACTGAATATACCCTTTGTTCTCATTGAAAATCACAGCATTACCCAAAGGACCTCATTTAGTTAAGAAATCAGTGTGTGATTTATAAAGGTACTGTGTAGAAACCTTATCGGGGGTCCATGTCTGGCACACTTTCAGTTATCATTATTATTTGTAGAGATAAAGCTGTAGATTGAGTTTTCTCTTTTTTCTTAATACATACTTAATTTTGTGGCCAATTGAAAATATGCACACTTCATACAGTTTAAAAAATAACTTTCACTATAAAGATGAATAATGTAGTTTAAAACTACTATATTCACAGAATCTGAGAATGCAGAGCTGCAAGGGACCCCCCCCCCCAAAAATAATAATATATTCCAATTCACTGATTAGATGCACAAGCAAAAAGAGGCCCAAGAGAGATGATATAATTTGCCAAAGTCTCTTTCTCCCTGTAAATTTGTGATCAAGCTAACATATGAACCTAGTTTTTGAGAGACCTGATTCCATAGAAAAGGGGAGGTAAGTACAAAATTATAAAAGGATTTTTAAAGAATTAAAAAAAAAAATTTATTTCATCCAGTTCATGGCAACATAACACAGATTAGATATAACTGGGAAAATTATTCTAATTAGTTGATTTTTGGTATCTATAAATCCATAGAGCATCATTTCCCAACTGAACTTTGTATCCATTGTCACATTTCTTTTAAACAGAAATGAGTAACTTAATAATTCTTTTCATTAGAATTTCACAAATTAAGAACTTAGTTCCACTGAGAAGTTTGTGAAGCAAGTGTTGTATATGAAAATTGCTATGGGAAAGTTCACCTACTTATTCTAGTCATTAGCAGCGTTCTCCATTAATAAAATAAATATAGCCACTGCCACAGAGATAAAAGTCATGTACTGATAAGGGAGATCATTACTAGTGCTAACTAAAGACAATATTAGCTATTTATTATAAAAGATCACCTGCTCTACTTGTTTAAGCTAGTTATGGTGGTTGCTTATACCTGAAAAGAATGAAAGTGGTAATATTGAATTCTTTTTAGACTATTTTTTTTCATTCTAACTTTTCCTTCTTAAAAGTGTGTATTGAAAATATTTTATAAATAAAAAGTTAGAGGATTTACTTAATGGTGATCTTCCTGAAATATGGTTGATGCTTCCTTCCAGCATATTTTCAGTCTTCTTTTTCCCTCCTGTAATAATCAAAGCTGCGGAGTCTTGAGAAATCCGAGACTTTGGGTTGACACACATGGAATGCAGCAATCAGCACTCATAATCCAGTTTCCCCTCTAAGAGGCTCTGAGAAAATCACAAGTATAAAAATGATCCCGGGGACAGGTTGGATACCAAACTCCATCAATAGGAAAGCAGAAGGCCATTTGGAAGAGCAGTTAGATATTACACATGAAGGTAAATCTTGGAAGATAGAGCAATCAAATGACAAATTAGGGGCAGGTGAAAGGCAAGAACAACTGGAAAGGGCCAAGAGACCAGAGGACATGCAAGAGGTGAAGACTAGAATGGTTTAAGAACCAATTTAGAAACACTGAACGCTAGTTACCATATCATGTCTATGAACAACAGGCCTTGGCTGGAGTTCTGTCACCCCATACTATCTAGATCTTCACCCTATCTCCTAGTTCTTTGGTCATTATTTATTTATAAAATATTAATAAAAATCTATTGTTTGTATGCAAGGTATGAGACCACATAAGAAATAACAAAGTCATCACTTTCAAGAAGTTCAGTCTAATAGGGAGCAAAGAAAATCCACATATACATGTATTTGAATACCTACTATGTGCTAGTAATGGCGGAAAATATTTTATATACATCATCAAACTTATTCCTTATGATAATTTACATGATATGTAGTATTTGTAATTGTTGCTGTTAGCTGCTGTCAAGTTGGCCCTCGATGCATAGCAACACCGTGGACGATGGAATAAAATGCTACCCAGACCCACACCATCCCCATGATCAATTTTGGATCAGATCACTGTGATCCATAGGGTTTTCATTGGCTTATTTTCAGAAGTAAATCACCAGCCCATTCCTCCTACTCTGGTTTAGCCTGTCTGCTTCATTGAAATCTGTTCAGCATCATAGCAACATGCAAGCCTCCACTGACAGAGGGGTGGTGGCTATATACAAGATCCACTGTCTGGGAACAGAACCCAGGTCTCCTGTATGGAAGGTGAGAATTTTATCATTGAACCACTAAAAACTCACTGCTGTTGAGTCAGTTCCAACTCATAGCAAACTAAAAGACAGCACAACTGCCCCATAGAGTTTCCAAGGTTGAAATCTTTACAGAACCAGACTGCCACATCTTTCTCCTGCAGAATGGCTAATGGACTGCTGACCTTTTGGTTAGCAGCCAAATACCTAATTACCATGCCACCAGAGTGCTGACTGAACCTCACCCCCCCTTTAAGTAGTGTTGGCTCCAGTTTTTTAAAAAAGTATACTTATTTATTGATGTTGCTCGTTAGGTGCCATCAAGTTGACTATAACTCATAGTGACCTTATATACTAACAGAATAAAACACTGCCTGGACTTGCACCATCCTCACAATCTTTGTCATGATTGAGCCCATCGTTGCAGCAACCATGTCAATTCATCTTCATTTAGGATCTTCCTCTTTATTATTGACCCTCTACTTTTCCAAGCATGATGCCCTTCTCCAGGGATTGGTCCTTCCTGATAACATGTCCAAAGTACATGAGGTAAAGTCTTGTCATCCTCACTTATACGGAGCATTCTAGCTATACTTCTAAGACAGATTTGTTTGTTGTTTGGGCAGTCCATGGTATATTCAATATTCTTCACCAACTCTGTAATTCAAATGCATCAATTCTTCTTTGATTTTCCTTATTCATTGTCTAATTTTCACATGCATAAGGGGCCTGACTCATGGCTTGTGTCAGGCACTCCTTGATCCCCAAAGTGTTATCTTTTCTCTTAAACACCTTAAAGAGGTCTTTTGAAGCCAAGTTGCCCAATGCAACATGTTGTTTGATTTCTTGGCTGCTGCACTTTGATGGGCATTGATTGTGGATTCAAGTAAGATGAAATCCTTGACAATTTCAATATTTTCTCTGTTTATCATGTTATTGCTTACTGGTCCAGCTGTTAGGATTTTTGCTTTGTTTACGTTGAGGAATAATCCATACTGAAGGCTGTATGTAGTTTTTGATCCTCATCAGTAAGTGTTAGCGAAGTTGTGTCATCTGCATATTGCAGGTTGTTAATGAGTCTTTATCCAATTCTGATGCCACATTCTTCTCCATATAGTCCAGCTCAGATTATTTGTTCAGCATATATATTGAACAAGTATGAAAGGATACAACCCTAACACACATCTACCTTACTATAAACCATGTATTATCCCCTTGTTCTGTTAGAACCACCACTTCTTCATCTATGTACAGGAGCACAATTAAGTTTTCTGAAATACCCATTCTTCACAGTGTTATCCATAATTTGTTATGCTCCACACAAATGCCTTTGCATAGTCAATAAAACACAGGTAAACATCTTTCTGGTATTCTCTGTTTCCAGCAAAGATCCATCTGACATCAGCAATTACATCTATTCCTCATCTACACCCTCTTCTGAATCCTGATTGAATTTCTGGCAGTTCCTTCCTGCAACTGTCATCGAACTATCTTTAGCAAAATTTTATTTATGTGTGATACTAATAATATTGTTCAATAATTTCTGCACTCTGTTGGATCACCTTTCTTTGGAATGGGCACAAATATGGATGTCTTCAAAATTGCTTGGCCAGGTAGTTGTCTTCCAAATTTCTTAGCAAAGACAAATGAGTGCTTCCAGCATCACATCAGTTTGTTGAAATATTTCAACTGGTATTCCATCAGTTACTAGGGCCTTGTTTTTCACCAATGCCCTCAGTGCAGACTGGACTTCTTCCTTCAAGACCATCAGTTCTTGATCACATGGTACGTTCTGAAATGGCTGAACGTTGACCAATTCCTTTTGGTATGGTGGCTCTGTGTATTCCTTCCATCATCTTTTGATGCTTTCTGCATCATTTAATATTTTGTCATGGAACTCTTCAATATTGCAACTCAAGGCTTGAATTTTTCCTTCAGATCTTTCAGCCTGAGAATTTCTAAGTATTTTCTTACCTTTTGGTTTTCTAAATCTCAGTGTTTGCACATTTCTTTATAATACTTTATTAGTCCTTTCGAGCCTCCCTTTGAAATCTTTTTCCAAATCAGCTCTTTCACTTCATCATTTCTCCCATTCTACATTCTACATTCAAGAGTAAGATTTTAAAGTTCCTTTTGAATCCATTTTGGTCTTTCTTTACTGCCTTTTTAATAATGTTTTGTGTTCTTCAGGAGCTCTGTGGCATAATGGTTAAAGTATTAGACTACTCACCAAAAGGTCAGTGGTTTGAACATATTAGCCACTCTATGGGAGAAAGATGAGGCAGTTCGCTTCTGTAAAGATTTACAGCATCAGAAATCCTGTGGGGGCAGTTCCTTTCTGTCCTAAAATGGGTCACTACAAGTAGGAATTAATTCATAGCCAGTGGATTTGGGTTTTGCTTTTTTTATGTATGTCCTTGATGTCATCCTACAACTGGTCTGGTCTTCATTTATTAGTGTCCAATGTGTCAAATCTATTCTTCAGGTAGTCTATAATTTTAGGTAGGACATGTTCAAAGGTCTCACGAAATTGTTTTAATTGTTTTCAGTTTCATATGAGCAATTGATGGCTGTTATGCAGTCAGTCTCTGCCTTATTCTGGATGATGATACCGATGATATTTATTTGTCCTTTGCCTTATTCCGAAAGAAATAGCTTTGTGATCAGATATTACTGAATTCACATTCTGGTCTTCCAATAACTAGCTAGGAAAATGTGGATAAATTGATTTAACTTTCTTAAAACTACATTCTCCCTACATAAAATGGAACTCATTCTGTTGTGATTTATACTTTCATTTTCCACTGACTTCTTGGAAGGTAATAATCAAATTTGTGGCCCAAATATACAGACTTCCAGGTATGCTTTTTGTATTTGGTATTATATAAATTTCTGTAAGTTGCCTTAAATATTTTTTTGTCAAAAAGAGTTATACATAAATATAATTTTAGATAAGACTAAGGCCTATTTTATACCATTCATAAATTACATGACAGGATGGGCTCCAAAGCAGGGTATTGTGCCCTACAAGATGATTAGGGTGAGGAAAGAAAATTCTGGAACTAGATTTTATATTTTATTTATTTCAAAATAAAAAAGAAATAAAATAAGCTTCCATAAGATTTACAAGGGTTTCCTGAATCGTGCATATGGTTAACATGCTTAGCTGCTAAATGAAAGACTGGAGGTTCAAGTCGCCCCCAGGTGCCTCAGAAGAAAGACCTGGTAATCTACTTCCAAAAAACCAGCCATTGGTAGCACAGTTCTCCTCTGACACACAAGATCACCATGAGTTGGCACTGTCTCCTCAGTAACTGTAACTCAGTAACATTCGTGTGTGTAATGACAGTGGTACCCTCACCTGGTCCACACATAGTGATGTAAAATGTGAATGTATTAGTTCCATAGGGCTGCTGTAACAAATTACCACAAATTGGGTGACTTATAAGAACAGAAATTTATTATTGAACAATTCTGAAACTTATAGTCTGAATATAGTATATCAGCAGGGTCACATTCTCTCCAAAGATACTTTCTTGTGTCTCCCCCCTGCTGGTAGCCCAAGGCAGGTTTTGGCTGCAACTACAGCATGGCTTTGTTGTCAAATGGCCATCTCTCGGCCTGTCTGTTTCTTCTCTTATATAAGATACCACTTAGATTCTATGGGACTCACCCTACTTCAATATAACCACATGTAACTGATAACATCTTCAAAGACCCTTTTCCCAAACGAAGTCACGGTCACGGGTATCAGGGGTTAGAATAAAAAAAAAAAAAAAAAAAACTCACTGCCATTGAGTCAAACTCGACTCAAAGAGATTCCTCCTTCGGTTTCCGAGGTGGTATCTCTATGAAAGTATATTGCCCAGTCTTCCTTCCAAGGAGTGGCTGGTGGGTTTGAAACACCAGCCTTCTGGTTAGCAGTCAAATGCCTTAGGCACTATACCACCAGGGGTTAGGACTTCAATACAAATCTTGGAGAGATACAACTCAATCCATAAGAGTGAGATATCTTAAGAAAAGAAAAGAAAGAGAAAAAAGAATGAGACATCTTAAGGGAGGGTTAGGAGTTCAACAATTTGCATAGTTAACAATGATGTACACCCTGATTCTTCAATGAAGGTGTATTGTAAAATACTGCACTTGAAGTATGCTCATTCAATTGGACTTAAAATGAACAAGTGGCTTAAAAAGAGGCTTGCAAGGAAATGTTGGACAGAAGATAATATGCAAACACAAACAAACAAGAAAATTGTGGAATTGACATTCTACTCCAGGAAAGAAAAAGAAAAAAAAAACTCTTACTCACTACATTGTAAAATAAAAACAATGACGATTTAATTAGATATGGCAAAGAGGTGGCCCCTGAAATTCAAAGTTATCAAGATTATTTTGAAATATGGATTTAAATCAACTCCCTGGTGCCTAAGGCATTTGACTGCTAACCAGAGGATTGGTGGTTCAAACCCTCCAGGCACTCTGCAGAAGGAAGATGAAGCAATCTACTTCCATAAAGACTTACTGCCTCTGAAACTCAATGGGGATCACTTTGAGTCAGAATTGACCCAGTGGCAGCAAGTTTGATTTTTTTGGTTTATCATTAATGATCCTTAAGTAAATAACTAGAAGTTTTGGTAGCATAGTGTCTAAGGCATTTGACTGCTAACCAGAAGGCTGGTGGTTCAACCTCACCAGTCACTCATCAGAAGGAATATTGGGCAATCTACTTCTGTAGTGATACTGCCTTGGAAACCCAAGGAGGGGTCTCTGTGAGTCGGATCCAACTCGAGAGCAGTGAGTTTAGTGAGTAAATAAATAAATATGCCTTAAAATATTAGTTGACAGTATACCCCCCCCAAAAAAAATTCACTGCCATTGAGTAGATTCCAACTTATAGTGACACCCATTGGGTTTCCAAAGCTGTAAATCTTTATGGAAGCAGTCTTCCTTATCTTTCTTCTGTTAGCTGAGAGTAGTACATATTAAAAATTGATAAATGCATATGCCTATGGGAGGTGATTGTTCAAAAAGTTTTACCCATGGAGATGTGCAATTATAAAAAGTGTGAATATCAATTGCATAAACTATGAGCATATGCTTGTCATCACCATCATCCTCAATATCTCCTTAATATCAATATCTCCATACCTTCCTCACAAAATTGTTTCTATAACTAGGAAACTACCACAAGGATGAATTAATAGGACAGGCTCAGAGATACAATTTACTAATAGATGTGACATGCTCTGTTGCCCAATGGAACTTTCTTCTGGGACAGAAATAGTCTATACCTGTTTCTCTGTTTACCTAGTGCTGCTATGACAGGAATATACCACAAATGGGATGCCCTTAACAAACAGGAGTTTATTCTTACAATTTGGAGGCTTTAAATCCAAGTTCAAAGTGCCAAGCTCTAGGGGCTGGGTGAAATCCCCCTCACCTCGGGTTGCAGCTCTGCCTCCTGCTCCTGGTCCACTGAAGCTGGAAGCTTTTCTTCATTCAGCTGCTGGCTGCTGAGGCTGAGAAGCCCAAGGTTGACAAGTAAAAAGGCACAGTCCTGATGTTACCAAACCACTCGGCAGGCCATTAATTCAATCTCTTGAAAGTCCCAAGGTCGTCAGAGCATGGCAGGCTGCTGAACAATGAAAGGGCTACATGCAAGGTTCAAGTGTACCATAAACTAGAGACCATTCCCAAAGTTGTTTCTTATAAATGGGAAGCAGACCACATACCCCAAAGCAGCTACTCAGCTTCTCCTAGTAGATTCCACCATGGAGTTGATTACCAGTTTCATCATGGGGAATACTACATCCAGCTGCCCAAACATTCAACGAGGCCCAGCCAAACTGACACATAAATGTACACCTGTGCTGTCCGATATGGTACAATAGCTACACGTAGCTATCAAGTACTTGGAATGGGGTAGTGCCACTAAGAAACTGAAGTTTTCATTTGAAAAAAAAAATTATTTAATTTAAAATTTTAATTTAATTAGCCACATGTGGCTAATGCCTACTCTACTGAATAGCACAGTTCTAAAATGTGAGGTCCTTGAGAGAGGTTATCAAGTTCTTTTTAAGGTTTCCCCAGCATTTACCAGAGTGCCTGATCATATTTGTCAAATGAAATAAGAAATCTTTAAGTGCAACATGGAACACAAACAAGAAGACAAAGAATAACCCCATGAGACAAACACACACATCATTACAATCACCATTACACCTATTAACCTAATATAGAATGTAGAAAAAATTCACTCAGGGAAATAATCATCAAGAGTCCTTTGCTTACCAAATACAATGTAACCCAGTGTGATCAAATGACCCTGTAGTGACTCTATAGAGTCATAGTGACTCTATATAACAGGGTAGAACTGCCTCCATATGGTTTCCAAGGCCATAAATCTTTATAGAAGCAGACCGCCTCATCTTTCTCACACAGAGCAGCTGGTGGGTTTGAACCGCTGACCTTTCTTGGTTACCAGCTGAATGCCTTAGTCACTGTGCCACCAGAGATTTTCTTTCACTTCTGGGCTAACTCAAATAATGTAGACTTAAAAAAGTAAAAACTAAAACTGTATGATTGAACCAGGTTAACAGATAAGATCCTATAAAACTCATAAAACCTTGTTAGATCCCTGCCAGGATTGAGAAGAGTAACCTCATGGCTGGCTGGCTTCCTTTTAAGGTGACTGCCCCTCTGGTGAGTTAGGAGCACATTCCCACTTCATGCTATGTCTTCCTAATCTATGGCAGACACTTCAGGAAGTCATCCTATCCTTCCACTAACATGTAGCTAAGGTAAGGAAACCTGGCTGGGTGTGTCATTACTAAGGCTCTACGTGCCCGATTTCCCGTTCTGAGTATAATAGAAGAAAGACAGAGGAAAAATATATTCAACAGCCATTAAGAGCAGGAAGCATTGGTATTTCCAGAGTCTAGACTCAGCATACTAAATGTGAAAGAAATGTAGAATTTTTCTCATCAGGCAATTAATTGGCTTACCTTGTTTGCTTACTATACTATTAACATCTGACCTTTGGAATCAGTCATATTTGTCATCACTTCTGATATATAAGAATAATTTTAGGGTTCCAGCAAGATGGCAGACTAGGCAGAAGGACTGCACAGACTCTCTACAACAAAGAAAAGGGAAACCAATTAACACAGACACAGAAGATAATCTTGGACCCCTGAGCCTTGAAGGGAAGGATACAGAAGTGGACTAAACCCCAATTA
>NW_006921841.1:922093-928426 GCF_000298275.1 Orycteropus afer afer | reverse complement strand
TGGAGGGATGGACACTGGGAAGAGGTAACTATGGGGAGGAAGTGGGAGGGGAGCTGTTGCATTGTGGTAAACTGTGGTCAATGACATGAGACAAGGTATATGTGAACTGCTGTATGGAAAGTGAATTTGCTCTGTAAATCTTCACCCAAATTAAAAAAAAAAAATAAGAAAAAGAAAGAAAGAAATATGGAAGACAGCTCCCTAGCCAACTGATTGGAAGAGATCGATATTTGTATCCATTCCAAAGGAAGGTGATCCAACATAATGTGGAAATTAGTGAACAATACCCTTAATATCACATGCAATTAAAATATTGCTGAAGATAACTAAAAAATAGTTGCAGCAGTATTCTGACAGGGAACTTCCAGAAATACAAGCTGGTTTCAGAAGTGGACATGGGATGAGGGATATCATTGCTGATGCCAGATAGATCTTAGCTGAAGGTAAATAATACCAGAAAGATGTCTGCTTGTGTTTTTTTGACTATGTGTGGGACATAACATTTAATTGTGCTCATGAGGAACCTGTACATAGACCAAGAGGCAGTCATTCAAACAGAACAAGGGGATACTGCATGTTTTAAAATCAGGAAAGGTATGTGTCAGGGCTGTATCCTTTCACCATACTTATTCAATCTGTGTGCTGAGCAAATTATCTGAGAAACTGTACTTTATGAAGAATGCAGCATCAGGAATGGATGAAAACTTATCCACAACCCGCAATATGCAGATGACACAACCTTGCTTGCTGAAAGTGAAGATGACTTGAAGCATTTACTGATGAAAATCAAAGACTACAGTGTTCAGTATGGACTAGAGCTCAACATAAAGAAAAAAAAAAAAAAACTCACAACTGGATCAATAAGCAACATTATGATAAATGGAGAAAAGATTAACATTGTCAAGGATTTCATTTTACTTGGATCCACAATCAATCCCATGGCAACAGCAGTCAAGTGATAAAATGACATATTTCATGGGGCATATCTGCTGTAAAAGACATCTTTAAAATGTTAAAGAGCAAAGATGCCACTTTGAAGACCAACGTGCCTCTGACCAAAGCCATGGTATTTTCAACAGCCGCATATGCAAGTTAAAGCTGGGCAATGAATAAGGAAGACCGCCAAAGAATTGATGCATTTGAATCATGATGTTGGCAAACATTGAATGTATTGTGGACTGCCCGAAGAATGAACAAATCTGTCTTGGAAGTATAACCAGAATGCTCCTTAGAAGCAAGAGTGGCCAGACTTCATCTCATACTTTGGTCATGTTGTCAGAAGGTACCAGTCCCTGGAAAACAATATTGTGTTTGGTAAAGTAGAGAATCAGTAAAAAAGGGTAAGACCCTTAAAGAGATGGATTGACACAGTTGCTGTGATGATGGGTTCAACCATGGCAATGATTGTGAGGGTAGTGCAGGACCAGGCAGTGTTTCATTCTGTTGTACACAGAGTTGGTATGAGTCAGAACAGAAATGATGGCACATAACGACAACAACAAATGTGTTCTATCATTAGGAAAAAAAAAATGACATTGTACAGGCTTGAGAACTGGCCAGAAAAAAATTCAAAATTGTTCCGGATACCAAGAAAGATGTTTTAAAAATATGGCCCTTCAATTCTTCCTCTAAATGCACCCTCCCACGGGGGGGGGGGGGAGTCTAAATCCATCGCTCTGTGTCAATTCTGACTCAGAACAACCCTTGAAGACTGAGTGCAACTTCCCCATATGATATCTAAGGCTGTAAATCTTTACAGAAACAGACTGCCACATTTTTCTACCTCAAAACAGCTGGTGGTTCAAACCACTGACCTTTTAGTTAGCAGCCAAAACCCTGTGGTGCCAGGACTCCTCATTGTTTCTCTTAGTTGGTAGGTATTAGGGAAAACACAGTAACTGACTCTTAAAGTTTTTAATCATCCAAGTTATGGAGAAGTATTCATATTATTTGAATGATAATGTTTTAAAGCCTAAAATGTAAATCCTTACTCTGAAAGCAAATTGGCTGGCAAAAAAGTTGGTTTGCACTTAAATTTTCAGTCCTTTGGTAGAAACTGACCTACCTTGTAGGAATTTTCTAAGGTCACCAGGACATAGTATTTGAAACATTTGCAGCTTGCTACTATCAGAACTTTGTTTAGGTCATCTGTTTAATTCTCTGTTTCTCAGGTATGGTGATTTTATTCCTGACTTCTAAAATTTCCATAGCTAACACACAGACCTTCAATCCAGTCATCAGAATAATTTGATACTTTGCTATAACCAACCCAGATTCATGCTCATCCACAATAGCCCTATAAGGAGAGTCCTTTCTTTGCCTTTTGGTGGATACATGCCTGCAATACCTATACTCAGAGTACAAGCTTTGAAAAATGGATCAAAAATGCAGCTGTAGGGACAGGCTTCTTATTTTCACAGTTGTTACTATTTATTGAGAAACTATTATTTTCCAGGCACCTTACACATATTGGGAGTTCTGGTGGTGTAGTGCCTAAGACATTTAACTGCTAACCAGAAGGCTGGTGGTTCAAACCCACTAGTCACTTTTTGGAAGGAAGATTGGACAATCTACTTCCATAGTGATACTGCCTTAGAAACCCAAGTGAGTTTTTTTTTTTTTTTAACGTATATTATCCTTTTTAACGTATATAATAATCCTGTGAAGGAGGTAGCCTTAACCCAATTTAAAAAATTTTTTCAGAATTCAGTATGATTAAGAAATAATTTAAAGATACATAGCTGGTATATATCAGTTGGGATTTGAATCAGGTTGTTCTGACTTCAAAACTATGTCTTTTTCTTACTCTATGATGTCCTATTGTTTAGATCTAATGCTATGTCCTCACTGAATTAGCATATTACCAATTCCCTAATCACCTGGCTCCTTCTTAGCCACACATAATTGTACTCTTCATTAGCATGTTGGGCTCAGCAGGTACTTTGAGCCTTTTGAAAGGCTATATAGTAAATGCGAAGTAATAAGGTGTGAGCAATCTAACCCTTTAGAGTGGGGACTTTTTTTAATGGTCACTACCTCCTATCCTGCAGCTCCCTTACTCTAGCATTTCTGTGGCAATTATTCCTCAATATTATTGAAACCTCCAGTTCATTGATGCTGTCACATTTTCATAATTTTCACTCTTCTAACATTGCTTCTCTTTCTACCCAGCTGACATGTGACACATTATTAGACCATTTTATCAGAAACACACCCAGTTATCTGTCCCCATTCTCCCTGTACTTGCCTGGCTAAACTGCAACCCTGATGAGCCAACTAGCCATTTTCTCTGTGCCTGCACCGGGGAGTCTGAGTCCTGCTGCAGATTATCTCACCACCACTGTCTGCCTGGTTGAACTTTAAATTTGTGATCCCAAACCTCAAATAAGCCCTCAGGACTGCCAAAAAATTCTACTACCTTTCCCTAAGAAAGTTGTCTTTTGAATTCTTGAAATGACTGTTTCATTGTTCCTCTCTCCTCAAACCTCCCACACTTTCTCCCTCTTAGCTGACGACTAAAAAAAAGTCAAAGCCCTCACACAGAAACACGTTCATCTTGTCAAATTTACACACTACTTTGCCTCTTTGCCCATATTCTCTCTGCATTGCTTCCTTTTAAAATGGAATAAATATGCCTGTTCCTATCAAAAGTCAATCCTTCCACTCATTCTCAAATCCTACCCATTCTCACTTCCCAAAGATTTTTATTCTTACAGCTGTTGTAAGATGCCACTAAGTTCACTCTGACTTATACAGACTCTGTGTGACAGAGTAGAACAGCCCCACGTTTTCTTGGCTGTAATTTTTAAGGAAGCAGATCACCAGGTATCTCTTGCAAAGTGGCTAGATGAATTCGAAGCACCAACCTTTTGGTTAGTAGCCAAGCAGTTAAAAGTTTGCACCACCAGGGATCTCTCTCTCTCTCTTTCTCTCTCTCTATGTGTGTGTGTGTGTATATATATTTGTTGTTAGGTGCCGTTGAGTTGTCTCTGACTCATAGCATCTCCATGCACAGCAGAATGAAACGCTGCCTGGTCCTGTGCTATACCTGAGAATATGGTTGCAGCCACTGTGTCAATCCATTTCATTGAGGGCCTCTTTTGTCAACCATCCACTTTACCAAGCATAATATACTTCTCCAGGGAATAGTCCCTTCTTAACAACATGACCAAAGTAGGTGAGATGAAGTTTGGCCATTCTCGTTTCCAAGGAGCATTCTGGTTGCACTTCTTCCAGGACAGATTTGTCAGTTCTTTTAGCAGTTCCTGGTACTTTCTGCATTCTTCGCCAGCACCACAACTCAAAAGCATAGACGTTTCTCCATTCTTCCTTATTCATTGTCCAGCTCTTACATGCATATGAGGTGATTGAAAATACCATGGCTTGGGTCAGGTATGCCTTAATCCTCAAGGAGACATCTTTGCTCTTCGATACTTTAAAGAGGTCTTTTGCAGTCGATTTCCCTAGTGCTATATGTCATCTGTAGGAGCTTTGGTAGTATAGTGCCTAAGGCATTTGACTGCTAACCAGAAGGCTGGCGGTTCAAATCAACCAGCTACTCCTCAGAAGGAAGGTTGGGCAATGTAGTGATATAGCCTGGAAACCCAAGGAGGGGTCACTATGAGTTGGGTTTGACTTGACGGTAGTGAATTTTGGTTTGATATGTTGTCTCATGTCTTGACTGCTGCTTCCATTGGTGTTGATTGTAGAACCAAGTAACATAAAATCTTTGAGAACTTCAATCTTTTCTTCATTTATCGTGATGCTGCTTATAGGTCCCTTTGGATTTTTGTTTTCCTTATATTGAGGTGTAATCCATACTGCAGACAGTAGTCTTCAATTTTCATCATATGTGTATGATTAAACCTCTCTATTTTATAGTGTCAATGTCTTCCTGTGTATTGGGTCATTACCACCAACATGCAAACATGTTCTGTAATCTCCCAAATTATAAAAAACAAAACATCTCCCTTGACCATCATGTTGCCATCTACTATATTTGTTTTCTTGCACAACAAACCTTCTCAAAATAGCTTGTGTGCCATGCCTGCTTCCTCAGTTTTCATTCACTCTTCAGGTGACTATAATCAAGCTCCAATTAACAATTCACTAAATCCACTCTTGTTGGGACAACCAACAATATCATTCTTTCTGGTTTCTGTGTATCTGTCTCCTATTGTTGTACTCACCTCCTCCCAACAACATGTGACTGAATCATCCAAACTCTTCTTGGGAAACTTTTCTCCCTTGGCTTTTAAACACTCTCCTGCACCTCGTTCTTGCCAATCCTTTCTTTGTTTCTCCTCCTTTATCTGATGTCTAAATACTGAAATGTACCAGAGCTTAACACCGGACTGTCTTCTAATGAGACTATGATGTCATTCAGTCCATGACCTTAAATACCAGCCATATGCTGATGACTCTATCTGCCATCCATCCAACACCCCTGAATTTCGTACTTGTATAATCAACAGATTATTTGACATCTCCACTTGGATGAAAAACATAGATTTTCTGTGGTGCGATTAGGAGCCTATCTAACAGCCCATCCTTCTCTCCCTCCTTACTAATAAAACTCCAAATGTGTGCAGTTACCAAGAACCCCTAGTGTTCAAGAATAACAAGACATGGTAATTCAATTTCTATTGCCAGCAACTGGTTTTAAAATTAAAATGTGCTGTGACACTGTTCTGGCCAATGAAAGGGAAATCTAATACAGAGATTCCAGGGACTTCTCCTTCCTACTAAAAAGGGATATGTAAATCAGAGCCTATCTTTTCCCTGTTCATCCCAGGTCCTACTGTCTACAACCAAAAAACCAAAACCCACTACCATGGAGTCGATTCTGACTCATAGTGACCCCCATCAGGTTTCCAAGGCTGTAAATCTTTACTGAAGTAGATTGCCTCATCTTCCTCCCATGGAGCACTATAAAGTCATGTACAGTCTCTCCCTTGCCTGTCTGTTTCATCTGATACTTTTCTTTGCTCACCTCACCCTCTTCTTTGCTTACTTACCACACAGGCCTCTTCTCTATTTTTTAAAGATACCAAGATGTCAAGGTCTTTGCCCTTGCTCTTCCCCATGACTGGATGCCTTTCTTATAGTTCTTTGCATAGCTTGTTCCTTCTTGTCATGCAATAATCAATTTAAATGTCTTCTTTTTAGGAAAGTTTCTCTTGCTTATTCCATTATAATTATATATTACAGTATAAATTTTATAGTTTAATTTATATAATATAATATCTATTTACTGTACATCTCTTATCACTCTAAGATTATTTTTTATATGTTTATTTTTCTGTCTCACATCTAGAATAAAGATCCTTGAAA
>NW_006921841.1:899371-913967 GCF_000298275.1 Orycteropus afer afer | reverse complement strand
AGGCACTACACTACCAGAGCTCCAGAATGTCCTTGGCACATAGTGTTTCCTGAATCACTCAATGCATATTTCAATCTAATATTGAAAATATATGATGGACATGACATGCTTAAAGAAATTATACATTTGAAAATACATTATCAAGAGGCCTAGCTTGCAGGAATTTTATATATATATATATATATATATATATATATATATATATATATATTTCAATTGTTTGTGATTGAGCTCAGATTAGTGACATGGCACCAGAATGAAATTAATCTACTATGCATGAGCTAGGGTAGTTCCAACTCAAAATAAAAATTCTTAGAAACAATTTCTCACCTTCTTCCTGCAGTGAGGAGGGGAAAGAAGGAGATTGAACAATAAGTTTGTGTGTTTATTAATTTTTTGAAAGGAGAAGAAAGTGGTATTTGGAGAATAAAGCTAATGCTTATCCCCTAGTGTCCTTAGTTCTTAAGCAAAGATGACCAAAAGGAATTCATTCCTTAGTCCAAGCCCCAAAATGAACCAAACTGTAGTTTCTACCCTGCCTTCTTTGTTTTAGCATATATTACTTTTAAAATGGCATCTATATCATAAAATTAATTCAATTACCTTTGGGAAAATATTTCTTTTATATTTTGGAGGAAACATGGTAGTTGGATTAATGAAGAAATTTTGTTGTGGCCAAAAGCTTCTGGGTTGCAGAGTTGAGTTTTAGAATTTCTGATAGCAAATTCACCAAAGTTTTCATTGTGTGTGTATGTGTTATGTGCCATCGAGTCAGACCTGATTCATAACGACCCCTCCTTGGGTTTCCAAGGCAGTATCATTATGGAAGTAGATTGCCCACCTTCCTTCTGAGGAGTGGCTGGTGGGTTTGACCTGCCAGCCTTCTGGTTAGCAGTCAAGTACCTTAGGCATTATAAGTCTAGGTTACTTTTTAAAGTATTAGAAGTCCTATTGTAGTTATAAGTAATGATAAAAATAATTAATTTCTAAATTTTGTGTGTCAATTTATTTTCCCTGGAACCCTAGAAAGCCAGAAGTCTTCCTTAATAGTTTATCACAAAGCTTGAAGTAACAGCAAACGTTTACTTTAAGTGTTTACCATTATGGACAAATAATAGCACAAACAGTTATTTTATTACTTGTTGAATTAAGGTATATTCATTTTAATTTAAACTTAACAATACCTTCCAGTTATTAAGCACTGTGTCAGTTTTTAATATACATTATTGATAATGTTTACTAAATTGTTGTTGTTGTTTTTATGTGCCGTCAAGTCAGATCCAACTCATAGCAACCCCTCCTTGGGTTTCCGAGGCAGTATCACTACGGAAGTAGGATTGCCCAACCTTCCTTCCAAGGAGTGGCTGTTGGGTTTGAACCGTCAGCCTTCTGGTTAGCAGTCAAGTGCTTTAGCCACTATGCTACCAGAGCTCCTATTTACTAAATAGGGAAGATATTATTACTCCCTTTAACTGAGGGAACTGAAGATTTAAAATCTTACCACAGGGCACAAAGGTAGTCATAGCCAAAGCCAATATTTGAACCCAGTTTCTTTCTGACTATAAACCTCAGAATCTTTCCATAATGCCTAGCTAGTATCTGCTAATAATTTTGTTGTTGCTGTTTTGTTTTGTACCAAGCCACTAGTTTATAACACCCAACTTATAAAGGAAAGGAAAGTAGGATATTAATGCTACCTATAGGGCTGCTATGATTCAGAATCAACTTGACAGAAACAGCTTGTTTTTTCAGTCTTGGTAAACTTCAGATTTTGGTACTTTAATATCCACCTCTCGTCTATCAGTTTGTCATACTGTGGGGGCTCGTGAGGCTGGAGGCTATGCTACCAGTATTTCAAACACCAGCAGAGTCACCCATGATAGACAGGTTTCAGAAAAGCTACCAGATTAAGACAGACTCAGAAGAAGGAAGGGACCACCCACTTCCCAAAAATTGGCTAGTAAAACCTTATAAATAGCAGTGAAACATTGTCTGATATACTTTAATATAGTTCTGTGAGAAAAAGAATATAAATAGAATACTATTACTTTCCTGTACTGACAGATCTAATCTATGGTCATCCATACATCCATTTGAGACATATTTGTTGACACAAACTATATGCCAGTACAGCAGAAAGTACAGAAATTATCTTCTAAGTATTTCCTAGTAAAAAGCACTATCTGGAATCCCATAAATGTTTGCAGAGGAAATTAACACACACACACACACACACACAAACCCTGAAATATGCTTTAAATTAAATACCCATCCCATCCACTGCCATCCGGTTGATTCTAAATCATGGTGACCCTATCGTACAGAGTATAACTGCCCCATAGGGTTGCAAAGCCTGTAAGTCTTTACTGAAGTAGATTGCCTCATCGTTCTCCCGCGGAGTGGCTGGTGGGTTTGAAATGCTGACCTTTCAGTTAGCAACCCAATGCTTTAACCATAGAGCCACTAGGGCTCCTTCAAATTAAAAACACCTTTGTTCAATAAGCCAATGTTTTATTACAACTGTAAGCTTTCAGATAATTAATAAATTTTTAACAGCTTTTTGAGATATAATCAATGATTACACTAAGTATATGCAGAGTTGTACAAAGCACCACAACATTATTTTAGAACATTATCATCTTCCACAAAACTAACCCTACATCCATTAGCAGTCACACTCCCTTTTCCTCCTCTAGCTGCCTAGTTCAAGGCAACCACTAACCTATTTTCTATCTGTATAGATTTGCCTATTCTGGGCATTTCATATAAATGGAGTAATACAGTATGTGATCTTTTGTGACTGGTTTCTTTCACCTTAGCATAACGTTCACAAGGGTCATCCATGTTGTAGCATATATCAAAACTTAAGTTCTTCCTATTGCTGAATCTATTGTATGGATATTCCATGTTTTGTTTATCCATTCATCAGTTGATGGGCATTTGTTTGTTTCTACTTTTTGGCTGTTATGAACAATGCTGATATAAACATTTGTGTATACATTTTTGTGTAGCCATATGTTTTCATTTATCTTGGGTATCTACCTAGGAAAAGAATCACTAGGTCATATGGTAATTCTATGTTTAACCTTTTGAAGAACTATTTTCCAAAGCAGTTATACCATTTTCCATTTTCACAAGCAATCTACACAGTTTCCAATTTGTTCACATCCTCACCAATATTTATTGTCTGCTTTTTTGATTACAACCATACTAGGGAGCTCTGGTGGTTATCTAAGGATGACTTGCTGAAAATACCATCTTTTACCAGTGAATTTTCTTGTCCCTTATAATAAATCAGTTGACCATAAATGTAATGATCTATTTTATGGAATATTAATTCTGTTTTATTGATCTATATATCTATTCTTCTGCCACAGTATCACACTGTCTTGTTAATTCTAACTTTGTAGTTAAGTTTTGAAATTTAGAAGTGTGAATACTTAAATTTTATTCACCTTTATAAAGATGGTTTTGGCTGCTCTGGATCTCTTGTATTTCCATATGAATTTTAAAAGCAGCTTCTGAATTTCTGCAAAAAAAGGCAGCTGGAATTTTTATAAGGATTGCACTGAATCTGTAGATCAATTTAGGGTGTACTGCCATCTTTACAAACACAGGCACACCTTGAAGATATTGTGAGTTCTTTCCCAGACTATAGTAATAAAACAAATACTGTAACAAAGTGAATCACATGATTTTTTTTGTCTCCTAGTACATATAAAAGTTATGTTTACATTATACCATAATCTATTAAGTATGCAAAATTATTATGAAAGAGTATTATGATATATTTGAAATATTTTGAGAATTATCAAAATGTGAAACAGAGACACAAAGTGAGAATACACTGTCGGAAAAATTGCACTGATAGACTTGCTCACTGCAGGGTTGTCACAAACCTTCATTTTGTTAAAATAAATAAATAAATAAAAATACAATATCTGCAAAGAGCAATAAAGCAGAGTATACAAAGTGTAATAAAATGGTATCCCTGTATTAAGTGTTTCAATCCATGAACATGGGATGGCTTTCCATTTATTTAGGTCTTTAATTTTTTTCAAAGTTTTATAGTTAAGTGTATACATTATATACTTCTTTTGTTAAATGTATTTCAATTTTATTCTGTTTTAATCCTAACTAAATGGAATTGTTCTCTTACTTTTAATTCTGGATTACTCATTGTTGGTGTACAGAAATACAACTGAGTTTTGTATATTGATCTTGTACCCTCCACTTTGCTAAACTCATTTATTGGTCCTATAAGGTTTTTAGTAAATTCCTTATGATTTTCTATATCTAAGAAAGCAAATGTTGGAATATAAGCAGCATCAGTAGTTGGAAAATATGGCCTTGGTGATAGAAAAAACACTGGGGATTGCATGAAAGAATCTTGCAAGACCAAAGACTTATTCATTGCAAATACCTTTTTCAACAACATAAATAATAAACAAATGGCAATTATACCATTTGTTTATTATTTATGTTGTTGAAAAAGGTATTGATGATCCCTTAGTTTTAGTCTTTTATTCTATTGATATGTAGCATTGATACATGAGTTTTGAATACTAAACCAACCTTGCATTCCTGGAACATATCCCACTTGGTCATGGTGTATGTGTTACTAGATTCAACTTCTAGTATTTTGTTGAGGATTTTTGCATTATATGAATATGGGCTATTGGTTTGTAATTTTCTTGTGATGTCTTTGGTTTTGGTATCAGGGCAATATACATCACTTCATAGAATAAGTTTGGGAATTCTCTCCTTTTCTATATTTTTTGGAAGAGTATTAATAACTGGTATTAATTATCCTTTAAATGTTTGGTAGAATTTACCAGTTAAGCCATCTGTGCCTGGATTTTCCTTTTTGGGAAGTTGTTTTGATTACTAATTTGATCCCTTTACTACTCAGCTTTTCTATTTCCTTGAGTCAGTTTCTGTAATATGTGTCTTTTTAGAAATCTGCCCATTTCATGAGTTACCTAATGGTATCTTCATATGTTGGTGCAACTAAGGGCATCTCACAAGTAAGTCTACAGGGCAATGTTTATTTGTCTTTTTTTTTTTTTTTTCTATTTTTCAGATTTTATGATCTCTATTAAGGAGCTCTGATAGTATAGTGCCTAAGGCATTTGGCTGTTAATCAGAAGATTGGTGGTTCAAACCCACCAGCCACTCCACAGAAGCAAGACTGGGCAATCTACTTCATAATATTTATTGCCTCAGAAACCCAAAGGGGTTGCTATGAGTTGTTGAGATAGATCTTCAAGTTCACTGATTCTTCAACATATACTACTGTAGAAATCTGATAATGGAATTTTCATTTCAATGAGTTTGCTTTTAATTCTAGAAATTCCTTTTTGGTTCTTATTTATAATTTCTATTTCTTTATTGGTAGTATCTATTTGATCAGACCATTGTCATAGTTTTTCCCTTTGACCGTGTTCCTAAGCTGCTTTAAAGCATTTGACTGTTAAGTCAAAAACTGAATTGTCTCAAAAGCATTTTTATTTTGCCTGCTTTCTTTTTCTTGTGTATGGGTGACATTTTCCTGTTCCTTTAAATTTCTTATAATTTGTTAACTGAAAACTGAACATTTTTAGATAGTGCAGCAACACTGTATAATGAGCTTCCCGCAGGGCTTATTATTTCTATTATTTTCTTGTTTGCTTATTTGTTTGGTGAGTTGGCTAGACTCAACCAAAATAAAAATAAGTTTATTTCCCCTAGAGTGTTCAGCTTTGGGTAACACACAGTCACTCTGACCACTCCCTCCTCCATACCCAGAGAGAGCAGTGGTTATAGCCAGGAGCTCTTTGACTGTCTTTCCCTGACTTTCCTGTTAAGGTTCTGGTTTGTTTGCCTGTCTAGATATCATACACACCTGTTAGCTTTTGCTAATTGCTAGTTGTTTGATTTATTGTTTATAACAATGCCCTGGGTCATATATTGCTCTACAGTCTGATCTAATTAAACTCAAGTCTCCTTGCAGTGGTAGTCTTTGAGGCTTGCTTTAACTCGCAGAGGGCTCTTTCTAGCTGCCTCTTTCCCTGTTTCTCACTTTTAAACTAATAGCTGGTCTACAATTTTGTTTATTGCTATCATGGACCCACTAGTCTCCTCTTAAATGCTCACCATTCAAAATCTCCATTATTTTTGATAGGGCTCTTAGTCTTGAAATTCCTCACATTCTGTTTCAAATAAAAGCAATCCCTTTAGGGAGAGCTGAGGAACTCTCTGTTCTTAGGTCTACCTCCCCTCAGGCAGAACCTCTGTGCCACTGCTTAAGAGCTAGAGGAGGGGACAGTGTCTCACTTCGTAGACTGACAGCCATGCTCTATGAAAGGGGCATACGGTACTGGTGGTAACCCCTAGTCTTATTGGCTTACTTCTCCTGGCATGAAACCAGCAGTCTGTGAACAAGATGGGGCAAGGGTGATTAGGACCCAATATTCTTGACCTACCACTTGTAGGGTAAAGATTCTACCCTACAAATTGCGGCTATGTGGAGAAAGGGATACTCCTACTCTGATCTTCTAGTCACACTTGCCTGGAGTAAAGATGCTGCAACAAGAAGCTGGGAAGGAATGAGAAATGTTGGTGGCCTGCCAACAAGGGGAGAAACCTCAGACTGGATTAGGGCAAGAGGTCACTCTGACCACTAACTAAAGGGTGTGGTCAGAGTGACACTCAGAGCAGAATTTCCATAACACTGAGTAGGGGAGGGGAGTGGGTCATAGCTCAAATGCCCGAGATTCTCACTTTTTAATGAGATTTAGATCTTACATCTTTCCCTATTTGCTGTATGCCCTTAGGACAATTTCCAAAGGTTTTAAATGGTTGTGCATGTGTGTGTGATTTTCACTAATTATAGATGTTTCCTAGAGAATGGGTCCATAGAGCTTCTTATATTGTCATCTTGAAACGCTTTTTCTTAACTGTGTTTCTTAATGAGTCAAAATTGACTTGACAATACAATGTAACAAAAGTAGAGTGTATTAGTTTCCCGTAGCTACTATGCAAATTGTCACAAACTTGGTAGCTTAAATCAACATAGATTTATTCTCTTATAGTTTTGGAGACCAAAACCAAAACCAAACTCACTGCTATCGAGTCAGATCTGACTCATAGTGAGCCCTCCTTGGGTTTCTGAGGCAGTATCACTGTGGAAGTAGATTGCCCAAACTTCTTTCCAAGGAGTGGTTGGTGGGTTTGAACCACCAACCTTCTGGTTAGTAGTCAAATGGGAAATTTGAAACAAAGTGAAGTTGTCAGAAGGGTTGATTCCTTCTGGAGGCTTGAGTGGAGAATCCATTCTTGCTCTTCCAGCTTCTAGACTGCTGCCATTTCTCGGCCTTGGGCTACATCACTTAAATCTTTGCTTCTGTCATCACACTGCCTTCACTCTGAGTCTGACTCCTTCTGCATCTTTCTTATATTGACTTTTGTGATTGTATCACCCCTATCTGAATAATGCATTTAAAAGCCCTTAACTTGATCACATCTGCAATGTCCCTGTTCCATATAAAGTAACCCTCCCAGGTTTTAGGGACAAGGACATAAATAACATTGGGGGTCATTACACAGAATTGTACAATTTTAGTGTTTGAAAGGAGCTTTAGTCCGTGTAGATAAAGAAACTGTAGCTTGGGTTGGTTATAGTCATACTGAAGGTCACATAGCTAGTGTGTGACTGAATTAGAGCCAAGTATCTAAACTCCTATTTTGGAACATAAAGGTTGAATAATTAAACAGAAGTAGTTATTTATTGATTTTAAGCTATAAATAGAGGGAAAAAAAATGCTGAGTTAACAAAACAAAGCACAAATTCATTTTTGTCATATTATCTGAAGCCAACTTGAAGTAATATATGCAGTTCATTGTATGTAAATTTCACCTTTTATAATACCTCTTGCCTTTTTTTTAAGGAAAAAATTGGCTGCAAGCAAGATGCATCTGTTTCCCCCAAGTTAATTTAATTCATGTTCATGAATATATGCAATAAAACATAGTTATTACCATATGCACTGTGGAATAAACATATGCACATTTAGATAATTTATGGATAATGTGTCCTTTGGTGGTCCCAAATGAGAGCAATCATCTGTGATTTCAGAAGGAACTTGGAAAATGTAATTGAATGAACTTTGGGTGATGTGTGAGGGTCTCTTTCCAAAAAATATTTTCAGTAACTCAGGTTAATAATGTATGATCACCAGTAATTTGCTTTACAGTTGTTGATTTTTTTCCCCTAGCTCCTGAAGGAGATTCAGGGCATGTTAACATTTCTCTTGTGACGTACAATGGCCCATGAAAAGAGCTGATTAATGGTTGCCCACAGTACTTTGGGGGAGAGAGTCACCATGAGAGTTGGAACTATTCTTTTTTAACAATAGTGTTTGCACTTTGAGTTTTTCAAAGCCATTACACTGAAAAAGACAAAATAAAATAAAAAAAGAAAGAAGTCTCCCTCCATAGATACCTTTTACTAGACTCATCATCATCAGTGAATGAGAAGCTGAACAATAGGCTCTTGTCAGTTAGAAGCAGTAGTTACAGGGAAAGATTCTTTTCCTTGAAAGGGATAAATTATATTGCCAAGTAGATTTAATTTGACCCTCTTGTTAGCATGTAAAATTCCGTTTGTATTATCAGCTCAGAGAGAGGAAAAAGGTAGCATGGGAAAGTTTTCTGGGCACAGAAGTGGTTTCTGTGAAACAAATCTTTTTTTTTTTTTTTCCATTGTAGAATTACTGATTTACTACTCCTACTCTACTACTTCTACTTTCTCATAGCGTAGTGCCTAAAGCACTTGACTGCTAACCAGAAGGCTGGAGGTTCAAACCCACCAGCCACTCCTTGGAAGGAGATGGGGCAATCTACTTCCCTAGTGATACTGCCTCAGAAACCCAAGGAGGGGTTGCTATGAGTCAGGTCCGACTCCACGGCACATAACAATAACAACAACAACACTCTATAGACACAATAGGGAGCTCTGGTGGCATAGTACCCAAGGCAATTGACTGCTAACCAGAAGGCTGGCAGTTCAAACCCACCAGCCACTCTTCGGAAGGAAGATGGGGCAATCTACTTCTGTAGTGATACCGTCTCGGAAACCAAGGAAGGGTTGCTATGAGTCGAGTCCGACTTGATGGCACATAACACCAACAGAGACCCAATGTAAGGAGGGTACATGGAACATTTTCTCAAATAATTGAATTTCAAGAGTAATTCAATCCTTAAAAAGAATTATAAAACAAATTTCCTTAACCAAGAAAAGCCATTGTTTGATGTGTTCTCAAGTGATACTCAAGCTCATTGAGAATATGGCTTTTTTTTTTTTCATTTTTATTTTGATTTGGGTGAAAGTTAACAGAGCAAATTCATTTTCCATACAGCAGTTCATACACATTTTGTCTCATAACATTGACAGCAATTCCCCACAATATAACAGCTCATCCCACTTCCTCCCCATAGTAACCTCTTCCTTACGTCTTTCCATCTCATGTACTCCCATACCCTTGAGCTGTCTCCCTTTGCATACACTATCCTTCTGCTCTCCCACGATTGATGGCTCCAAGTAGTATATCTACCTGATGTAAATGTTCAGCCCATATGCCTGTCTATTATTTGGCTGGAAGCCACAGGAATGAATTCAATTCCAAAACCTGAAGGGTAGGTAGGGGTAGCCATAGTTTCAGGGGTCCACTAGGCTCTATCAGACCAGGAGAACATGGTTTTGAGATTTCAGGGATGGGGTAACAGTTAGATGGGAGCAATCTTTTCCGATTATTCTGTTAAGAGTTCTACCAGCTGAATAGAACACTGTGGCCTGGAAATAAACACAGAGAAGCAGTGGAGTAGAGTACACCACATAATAAAAGTAATAGACAAGGTTTCCAGTCTCCACTGTGTCCTTTATCCCTTACAATATTATGCCTCTTCAACAGGAGAGAACACAACTTTTAGCTTTTAATTAGTGCTGTTGGGAAATCAGCCTGGAGATTGACTAGGTAATTAATAAGATTGTACTTGAAACAAGTTCACAAAAATTTGCTAACTGTGGAAATGAAGACTTATACCTGTTGTTTACAAATGGATAAAATATCATTGATAGGAAGTATTTTTCAAATCACGGTCTGTTCATTTAAATTAAAAAGAAAAAACAAAACCCTTTATAGAAATATAATATACATACAAAAACATAGATATATTAAAATTAGTAACAAACTTAACATACTTTTGTAGCCAACACTCAAGGTCTAGAGCACCCCAGAAGCCCCCCACCTTTTTAAATAATCTTTTGAGAAAGAATTTGTTATTGTTTGTTTGGAAATGCCAAAGGCTAATAAAATCGTCATTTTTTTGATGCATGCTTTTCTTAAGCAGTTTAGAAGGACCCAAGAGTTTGTCATACACTTTCAGAGATGAAAAAAGAACTCTAAAAGGGGAAAAGAGATGAGACTATTTCTTTGTATTCCATTCAGTGTTGCTGTTGTTGTTAGGTGCCATGGAGTGGATTTTCAATTCACAGCAACTCCATGTGACAGTGTAGAACTGCCCCATAGGGTTTTCTAACCTGTAATCTTTATGGAAACAGATCACCAGTTCTTTCTCTGGCAGAGCTGCTCAATGGATTCAAACCACAATCTTATAGTTAGCAGCCAGGCACTTAACCAGGGCTCCTTATTCTATTCAGTAAGGGGCGGAAATTTATTGAAAATCACACGAAAAAAGGTAAATTTCTGAAGAGGCCTGAATTAAGTTTTTTAAATTCAAACTCTTGAGGACTAATTTTAGGGAACTGGCATCGTATACAAAAAGGAGCTCTGGTGGTATAGTGGTTAAAACATTTGGCTGCTAACCAGAAGATCAGCAGTTCAAACCCACCAGCCACCCTCTGGAAGGAAGATGGGCAATCTACTTCCGTAAAGATTTATAGCCTCAGAAACCCGGTGGGGGTCACTATGAGTTGGAATCCACTCACTGGTAGGGAGTTTTGGGTTTTGGTTTGGTGTTGTATATAGCCCAGGCTGCAGGAGGCCACCAATACAGAAAGGCAGAGGGGCCACCACAGGCTCCAAGCTTTCTCTCAAAGTCTCAGACCTGGCTGTCTTCTCAGACCTGGCTTGGCATTGGTGAGATCAAGGCTCAGCAATCAGGAGCTTAACAACCTCTGACTAGGCAGGACTGTGACAACCACCAGGCCAAAGAAGCCTTTCTGGACAAAGAAAGTCCACTGCTCAGATGAAGGCAGGAAGGGAAGAGGTCAGCAGGTAGGGCTCTGAAAAGAGCAGGCTTGAGAAAGATTGAGCAGAACCTTAAGTCACTCAAGCTAGGGTCCTAACTGGAGGAGGCAGAGAACATTCTAGAACACTTCAGAGTTCGCAGATCAGACTGTGGACATGAGGTTAATTTTACAGAGGGATTATTCAGTGACCTCCCTGACATTATAAATACAGAAACAGAGGCCTAATCCACAGTTGCAGGACTATGAATGGTGGAGCGGGACTAGAACTCCTATCTCCTGGCTTCTTCTCTTTTTTATTATTACTCAACTCAGATCATTTTACTACTTTGTACTACCAAGTTGTAGTATAACGCTTTTATGATTCAGGAGCCAAAAATTAAGACAAGTTGAAAACTTAGGGCCAAGCAATTCTGAAAGCTGTTGGTTGAAATATTTTGCAAAGTTGCTGTGAAATCAGAGTAACATTATGACTAAAAGAGAGAATACTACACAAACTTTATTGATAGGATAACATAAGGAGTAAGTGTGAATGAAAAGGACCTAACAACAGAGACATGTCCAATAACACTCTGCTCTGGGGTGTGTGTGTGTTTATGTGTGTATTCAGTACGCATAGTTGTGTGTATGTATGTGCCCAATGTATTCCTAGAGTTATTATAACTATTGCAATACTATTATATACTTTTGGTCTGCAGGTCTCAGCTTTTCCACACAGCAACCAAGAAAAACAGAATGTTTCAGTTGCAAGGGCAATTTGTAGGTGTGAGGATACCAGCTGTTCTATTTGCTTTTACACAGAGGATGCAAGTAACTTGTTTTATAAAAGTGAGTTTGTGGCCTGGATATTTTTTGAAACTCAGGCCACATGGTAAAATGTAATCAGTCGTAAGCTAAAGAGCATATACCTAAATAATAACAACAGTAGTTCAATCCTCTTTACCTTTGACAAAAATTAACATTATTAGAAACACGTAAACCTTACCAAATATGCTATTTGCTTTATATGCTATTTAAAGGTACCCATTTTATTAGTGTAAGAAGCTCTGGTGATGCAGTCCCTAAGGCACTTAACTGCTGACCAGAAGGCTGGTGGTTTAAATCCACCAGCCACTCTGCAGAAGGAAGATGGGGCAATCTACTTCTGCAAAGATTTACCATTTCAGAAACCCAACGGGGCTTGCTATGAGTCAGAATAGACTCAATGGCAGTGAGTTTGGTTTTTTATTTTATTTTATTATTATTGACTCTACTTACTCAAATACTCAATTTTTTCTTTTTAAAGTAGTCCTGAAAGTACCCTAAGTGAAAGATGGTACCCTATTTTCCCATAAAAGCTTTCTGAAACAAAGTAGATGAATTGGGGCTATTCACATAGCTTCACTCAGCCAGGCTCTTTAGCTATGGTTGGTAAGTTTTTTTTTTTTTTTACTATTATAAGTAAGCCAAAGTCATTGGTTTAATCCTTACATTAACTCTTTAGCTTTGGTCTATGTCATGGGTATGGACTGAGTACCTATTCTTATTAGCTATTTTGAAAATGAATGTTTCTGAAAATAAGGGAGACCAGCAAAAATTGGGAGAGGGTGGTAGTTTTATAAACAGAATTCAGGTTAAGACTGTTGTTAACCATTTTTTTAAGCCTATAATTTATGACTCAGTGAGTTAACCACTTCTGAAAAGGAAAACCACTCATTTTGGGAACAACTCAAATTGCACCCTATGGATGTTATGATAGCTGTGTCCTCTTCCTATGTGAAAAAATGTTTTCAGTGCATGTTTATACATAACGATTATGGTGGCCTATGATACCCTTTTTGAAATGGATTTGTTTTGGCTATTTTGAATAATCAGACAACCATATGACCTACTACTCCAGGAATGACAAATTGAAGAGGAATGGCATGGCATTCATGATCATGAAAAATGTTTCAAAACCTGTCTTGAAGTACAGTGCTATCAGTGATAGGATAATATCCACACACCTACAAGAAAGACCAGTCAATACTACTATTATTCAAATTTACACACCAACCACAAAAGCCAAATTGAAGATTTTACCAACTTCTGCAGTCTGAAATTGACCAAACATATAATCACGATGTATTGATTATTACTGGTGATTAGAATGCAAAAGTTGGAAATAAAGAAGAGTCATCAGTATTTGGAAAAGATGCTTTGGTGATAAAAATCATGTCAGAGATTACATGACAGCATTTTGTAAGATCAATGACTTAGTCATTAAAAATACACTTTTTTGACAACATAAATGGCAGCTATACATGTGGGCCTCACCAGATGGAATACATAAGAATCAGCTCAACTACATCTGTGGAAAGAGCAGATAGAGAAGCTCAATATCCTCAGCCAAAATAAGGGCAGGAGCTGACTGTGGAACTGATCATCAGTTGCTCATAAGGGAGTTCAAGCCGAAGATGAAGAAAATTAAAACAAGTCCATGAGAGCCAAAATATGACCTTGATTATACCCCACCTGAATTTAGAGACCATCTGAGACAGATTTGATACATTGAACACCAATGAACAAAAAACAGATTAATTGTGGGAATGACATCAAGAACATCATACATGAGTAAAGCAAAAAGTCATTTTAAAAAAACAGGAAAGGAAGAAAACACCAAAATGGTTGTCAGAAGAGACTCTGAAACTGCTCTTGAATAAAGAATAGCTAAAGCAAGTGGAGGAAATGACAAGATAAAAGACCTGAACAAAAGATTTCAAAGAGCAGCTCAAGAAGACAAAATCAATTACTGTAATGAAATATGCAAAGACCTGGAATTAGAAAGCCAAAAGGGAAAAACACACTTGGCATTTCTCAAACTGAAAGAACTGAAGAAAAAATTCAAGCCTTGAGTTATAGTACTGAAAAATTCTATAGGCAAAATATGATGCAGGAAACATCAAAAGAAGATGGAGGGAATACAGAGTCACTGTACCAAAAAGAAATGGTTGATGTTCAACTATTATGGGAGATGGCATATGGTCAAGAACCAAAGGTACTGAAGGAAGAAGTCAAAGCTGCACTGAAGGAACTGGTGAAAAACAAGGCTCCAGGAATTGAAAGAATACCCTCTGAGAGGTTTCAACAAAGGGATGCAGCACTGGAGGCACTTACTCATCTATGCCAAGAAATTTAGAAGACAGCTACCTGGCCAACTGACTGGAAGAGATCCATATTTGTACCCATTCCAAAGAAAGGTGATCCAACAGAATGTGGAAATTATTGGACAATATCATTAATATCACATGCAAGTAAACTCTTTTTTTTTGTTTTGTTTTTTTGTTTTTTTGTTTTACTTTGAGGAGGCAGCTTTTCCCCAATTTTATT
>NW_006921841.1:885060-892019 GCF_000298275.1 Orycteropus afer afer | reverse complement strand
CTGTGCAATCCTTCTGCCTAGTCCGCCATCTTGCCCCGCCTCCCCGCAAGTAAACTCTTGATGAAGATAATTAAAAAATGGTTGCAGCAGTATATTGACAGGGAACTTCCAGAAATGCAAGCTGGGTTCAGAAGAGGTCCTGGAATGAGGAATATCATTGCTGATGTCAGATGGATCCTGGCTGAAAGCAAAAAATACCAGAAAGGTGTTATATTGTCTCAAACTCCACAAACCAAACTCACTGCCATCCAGTCAATTCTGACTCACAGCAAGCTCCTTTGGGTTTTTGAGTCAGTAAATCTTTACGGAAGTAGATTGCTCAGTCTTCCTTCCACAGAATAGCTGGTGGGTTTGAACTGACAATCTTCTGGTTAGCAGTCAAATGCCTTAGGCACTACACCACCAGAGCTCCTTGTTTTATTGCATTCAATAGTGTGGATCATAATACAGTATAGAAAACATCGACAAGAATGGGAATTCCAGAAACTTAACTGTGCTCATGTGAAACTTGTGCATAGACCAGGAGGCTGTTGTTTGAACAGAACAAGAGGATACTGACTGAATGGTTTAAAAACAGAAAGGAAGTGTGTCAGGGTTATATCCATTCACCATATTTATTCAATCTGTATGCTGAGCAAATAATATGAAAAGCTGGACTATATGAAGAACATGGCATCAAGATTGGAGAATGACTCATTAATAACCTGTGATACGCAGATGACACAACTTTGCTTGCTGAAAGTGAAGATGACTTGAAGCACTTACTGATGAAGATTAAAGAGTACAGTCTGAGTATGGATTACACCTTAACATTAAGAAAACTAATATCCTCACAACTGGACTAATAAGCAGCATCATGATAAAGGGAGAAAAGACCAGAGTTATCAAAGATTTCATATTACTTGGTTCCACAATCAAAATTAATGGAAGCAGCAGTTAAGAAATCAGATGATGTATTGCGCTGGGCAAATCTGCTGCAAAAGACCTCTTCAAAGTGGGAAAGAGCAAAGATGTGTCTTTGAAGACTAAGGTGTACCTAACCCAAGCCATGGCATTTTCAATTGCCTCACATACATGTGAAAGCTGGACAATGAATAAGGAAGACTAAAGAATAGTTGATACTTTTGAGTTGTGTTGTTTGCCAAGAATATTGAAAGTACCATGGACTGCTAGAAGAACTAACAAATCTGTCCTGGATGAAGGGTCACAGGAATGTTCCTTGGAAGTGAGAATAGCCAGACTTTGTCTTATTTACTTTGGTCATGTTGTCAGAAGCAACCTATCCCTGGAGAAGGATGTCATGCTTAGTAAAGTGGAGGGTTAGTGGAAAAATGGAAGGCCCTCAACAAGATGGATTGACACAGTGGCTGCAATGATGGGCTCAAGTATTGCAAGGATAGTGAGACTAGTGCAGGACTGGGCAGTGTTTCGTTCTGTTGTACACAGGGTCACTATGAGTCACAGCCAATTTGATGGCACCCAACAACAACAACATGTTGCCCTTGACCTGGTACCTTAGTCAGAAGCTGGCTGAGCCCTAGAATGGAGATGAGAAGGAGAAAAGGAGTAAGTGAATGTTGTAAAAGGGTCTGAGGCAGTTGTTATAAACAAGAAGGAGTGTGTCTGAGGATGTGATTTTAGTGTTTGTTGGCCATGTATGTGTTGTTGTTGTTGTTAGGTGCTGTCAAGTCAGTTTCAACTCATAGCAACTCTATCTACTGAGCACAGAATGAAACACTGCCTAGTCCTGCACCGTCCTCACAATCTTTGCTTTGCTTGAGCCCATTGTTGCAGCCTATGTCAGTCCATCTCATTAAGTACTTTCCTGTTTTTCACTGACCCTTTGCCAAGGGTCATGACACCAAGAGACACCAAGCATGATGTCCTTCTTCGGGGACTACTTCCTCCTGATCACATGTCCAAACTACGTGAGACAAAGTCTTGCCATCCTCATTTCTAAAGAGCACTTTGGCTATGTTTCCTCCAAGACAGATTTGTTCATTCTGGCAGTCCATGGTATATTCAATATTCTTTGCCAGCATCACAATTCAAATCTACCAATTCTTCTGTTGTCTTCCTTATTCACTGTCCAGCTCTCACCTGAATATGAGGCTATTGAAAATACTACGGCTTGGAATTTGGTGAAGGGGGAAAAAAAAAACAAACCCTCACTGCCATCGAATTGGATTCAACTCCTAGCAACCACTCCTTGGATTTCTAAGGTGGTATCTCTTCTGGCAGTCCATGGTATATTCAATATTCTTTGCCAGCATCACAATTCAAATCTACCAATTCTTCTGTTGTCTTCCTTATTCACTGTCCAGCTCTCACCTGAATATGAGGCTATTGAAAATACTACGGCTTGGAATTCGGTGAAGGGGGAAAAAAAAAACAAACCCTCACTGCCATCGAATTGGATTCAACTCCTAGCAACCACTCCTTGGATTTCCAGATTGCCAGTCTTCCTTCTGAGGTGTGGTGGTGGGTTTGAACAGGCAGCTTTCTGGTTAGCAGTCAAATGCCTTAGGCACTGTGCCACCAGAGCTCCTGGATGAAGGGAAAGGAGATATACAATAAGGGGAAGGTCAGCCCAAAGTGATCAAGGCAATGAAAGACACAGGGAGGAGCACAAGAGTTCAAGATGACAGTGGTGAATACTGTTACATCCACAATCTTGCAATGGTGGTAATAACAATAGTCTATGAGGGGATCTGTAGATAGATATTCAATCTGAACAGGGGTGGAAAGGTGAACAGGACTACACTCATGAATATGTATATATATATATATAGTTTTTACAGAGGATATCTCTACCTATGTGTTTGTATGTGCTGCAAATATATCCATGTATGTAGTAGAGAGTACAGGGAGCAAAATTATAAAAACTTCTTAGTTGGAACCAAACACCTTTAGGAAATGAGTCACTGGACATGGAGGCTCGGGACCAAAGTCTCAGGGGACACTAAGGGCAATTGTATAACATAGACCACACAGATGATGTGCTACATCTGAGTAATGGCTGGGGTCTTAAAAGCTTGTGACCAGTCATCTAAGGTTCAACTATTGGTCTAATCCCATGCAGAACAAAGAAGAGTGAGGAAAACCAAAGATCAAGGAAACAATTAGTCCAGAGGATTAATGGTCCACATGAACACGAGTCTCTGTGATCTTGAGACATGAAAAACCAGTTGGTGCCTGGCTACCACTGCTGACCACTATGAAAGGGATCACAATAAGAGGTCACTGATAGAGTGGGGAAAATGTGGAATGCAAAATTATAAAAAAAGATGAAGAGAGTAGAACACAAGACTATGGCCCTTAGGTAGGTACTCTTGAAGCTAGCCTGAACTTAACTCCTATGACTCAACATTCAGCCAAACGATAACAGGCCTATAAGGTGAACAATAATACCAGGAGAGTGCACCCTCATTAGAACAATCAAGCATATGAGATCAAGAGGACAGCATTTGTCCAGGGATAGAGCTAGGAAGGGAGGAGGGTACGAGAAGGAAGGATGAAAGGCAAGGGGTGACCTCAAGGAGGAAGTGGGGAGAATGCTGTTACAGTGTGGGAAGTGTAGTAAGTGTTACAAAACAGAATGTGCTTGGATTGTTGAATGGAAAACCGATTTGCTCAGTAAACTTTCACCCAAACTACACACACACACACAAACCCTATAGAGCAAAGTTCTATTCTGACATGCATGGGATGCCAAAAGTGGGAGATGACTGAAAAAAGAAAGTACTATGGCTTGAGTCAGGCGCACCTTTGTCTTCAAAGTGATCTCTTTGCTTTTCAACACTTTAAAGAGGTCTTTTGCAGCAAATTTGCCCAATGCAATGTATTGTTTGATTTCTTGACTGCTGCTTCCATTGTTGTTGATTGTGGAAATAAGTAATATGAAATCTTTGACAACTTCAATCTTTTCTCCATTTATTGTGGTGTTGCTTACTGGTCTATTTGTAAGGCTTTTTGTTTTCTTTATGTTGAGGTATAATCCATAATGAAGACTGTAGTCTTTGATCTTCATCAGTAAGTCCTTCAAATTATCTTCACTTTCAGCAAGCAGGGTTGTGTCATCTGCATATCACAGGTTGTTAATGACCTTCCTCCAATCCTGATCCCACATTCTTCATATAGCCCAACTTCTTGAATTATTTGCTCAGCATATACGTTGAAAAAGTATGGTGAAAGGATACGACTCTGACAAACATCTTTCCTTATGTTAAACCATTCAATATCCCCCTGCTCTCTTCAAATGACTATCTCTTGGTCTATGTACTTGTGTTAGGGTGGGATCTCTAAAGAAACAAAACCAGTAAAGCTTATATAGAGAGTTAAAGGGGAGTTTATTTTAGGAAAAAGGCTCATACACTGGAAGCTGGCAAGTCCAAAGTTCTTGGATGAAACATCAAGTTAGAGGCTTTTCCTGACTCATGCAGCTGTGGGGGCTGAGGAGCTCAAGGTTGGCAGGCAGTAGACTGGCTGTTGACTCCAACAAATGACGAATCCAAGGTCTCCAGGCCAAATGGTGGATTGTTCGCTCATGGACAGTTGTAGGCAGCACAACAGAATCCCGATCCACAGAAGAGTGTCTCTTTTCCCAGGATGTCCATAAATATACGGGAAGCAGCCCACACCCCTAGGGAAACTCTCTTTCAATGAATGGATTGCCTGCTCAAAACATATATATCTGATCTCATCATTGGAACAACCCATATCACAATTGCTTAAACCACACAGAATTGTGGTCCAGCCAAGTTGACACACAGCTTGGACTATCACAGTACTTGTTCCTCAGGAGCGCAATTAAGTGTTCTGGAACTCTCGTTCTTTGCAATGTTATCTATAATTTGTTATGATCCACACAGTTGAATGCCTTTGCATAGTTAATAAAACACAGGCAAATGTATTTTTCTGGTATTCTTTGCTTTCAGTCAAGATCCACTTGATATCAGCAGTGATATTCCTTGTTCTATATCCTCTCCTGAATCTAGCTTGAATTTCTGGCATTTCCCTGTCAACATACTTCTGCAACCATTTTTGAATTATCTTTAGAAAAATTTTACTGCATGTGATATTAATGATATTGTTCCATAACTTCCACATTCTATTGGATCACCTTTCTTTGGAATTGGCACAAATATCAATCTCTTCCAGTCAGTTGGCTAGGTAGCTGATTTCCTAATTTCTTGACACTTCCAGTGTTGCATTAATTTCTCGAAACATCTCAATGGGTATTCCATCTATTCCTGGAGGCTTGTTTTTCTCCATTTACTTTAGTGCAGCTTGAACTTTTTCCTTTAATACCATTGGTTCTTGATTAGAAGCTACCTTCTGGAATGGTTGAATGTCAGCCAATTCTTTTTGGTACAGTGACTCCAGGTATTCCTTCCTTTTTTTTTTTTTTTTTTTTTTATGCTTCCTGCATTGTTCATTATTTTGCTCATAGAATCTTTTAATATTGAAATCAAGGCTTCAAATTTTTCTTCAATTCTTTCAGCCTGAGAAATGCCAACCATGTTCTTCTTCCCTTTTGATTTTCTAACTCCAGGTTTTTGCACATTTCCTTATAATACTTTACTTCATCTACTCAGGCTGCCTTTTGAAATCTTCTGTTCAGCTCTTTTACGTCATCATTTCTTCCATTGTCTTTAGCTAAAGTCCTTTCAAGAGCAAGTTTCAGAGTCTCTTCTGACATCCATTTTGTTATTTTCTTTCTTTCCTGTCTTTTTAAAGACCTTCTCCTTTCTTCATGTATGATTTCTTGATGTCACCCTGCAACTCTTCTGGTCTTTAGTCATCAGTGTTCAATGTATCAAATCTATTCTTCAGATGGTCTGTAAATATAGGTGAGATATACTCAAAGGCATATTTTGAGTATATTAAGTTCATCTTATAATATCTTACAAGTAATATTAAGTTCATCAGTATAATAGTTCATCTGGCACTGTATCAGACAGTGACCATGTATGTAGCCAGAAAAAAGAAAGAATGACAGAAAAAGAGCATATACTCAATATAATTGGGGTATGAAGTATTCCATTTGGTGTATTACCCACAGTTGTCATAATTCACGTGATCCCGTGTGTTACACAGTTGACCTGTTCCACTGGATTTTCATGGCTGTGACCTTTCAGGAACACTTCACTAGGCCTTTCTTCCAAGGTGTGTTCTGAGTGGGTTCCAACAGCCAGCTTTCTGTTAGCAGTCAAGCACTTAATTGTTTGCACCACCCAGGGACAACAACAATGTGTACATTCATCATCTTCAGGTAAACCTTTGGAATGGATTGTATGTTTCACTACCTTTTTCTTTTTTTTTTTTCCAGCAATGTGTATGAGTTTAATGTAACCTTTACCAGATGGCCATCCCTGGCTGTAGTATGCTTTACAAGTGAAGTATTCAGGGATATTGAGCACTGATCGACTTTCTGTCCATATAGAACATCATGAAGGCTCCTCAAACTATCACATTCAGAATTTTTTTTTTTTTTTTTAATCCATGTAGCTTTTCTTTATATATTTGGAATTTTATTTTCCCCTCTGGCAGTGCCATGGTGCTTCTTATGCCATCTAACCCTTTTCAGTGTGGCCACCACTATTAGTGTTCCTCCTGTTGCTTTCTTCTGCCAACTTACTTCCAATTTCTTTCTTTTAGACTAGGGAACCACAGTCAAGCGTGTAAAAAAAAAAAAAAAAGTATAAAATGAGGGGAAACTGAAATATTTCTTACGATTTCACATAAAATTTAATTTTAAGTATCTATTTTTTTAACTACTGAAGGCGCCCTGGTACTGCAGTAGTTAAAACACTCAGCTTTTTATTATTATTATTATTATTATTATTGTGATTTGGATGAAGATTTACAGAGCAAATTCACTTTCCATACAGCAGTTCATACACACTGTCTCATGACATTGACCATAGTTTACCACAATGTAACAGCTCCCCTCCCAC
>NW_006921841.1:878677-883988 GCF_000298275.1 Orycteropus afer afer | reverse complement strand
GACTAATACAATATTTGTCCTTTTGTGATTGACTTATTTCACTCAGCAAAATGTCCTCCAAGTTCATCCATGTTATGCAGTGTTTTGCAGATTCTACATTATTCTTAAGCACTCAGCTTTTAAAAAACATTGGTAGTTTAAACCTACCAGCTGCTCTGCAGGAGAAATGGGGCAGTCTGCTTCTGTAAACATTTACAGCCTTGGAAACTATACGGAACAGTTCTACTCTGTCAGACAGGGTCATTATGAGTCAGAATCAACCCAATGGCAACAGGTTTTTTAGTTATTACTTTAACTGCTTAGAATTCTTTAGGTGTCTTTCTATTTTGAGACTTTTTTTTGTAGCTGAGATTTTCAAAGGTTACCTCTGAGAATATCTGAGCTATTAAAGGAATCTGAAATATCGTTTGGCACTATACATTTGCTGTCATGTCTTTTCTAGAGCTGTGACTAGCACAGAATAAAAACTTAGTAAATATTTGTTGTATGAATACTATATTAATGAATGAAGGCAGGACACACAGTTTCTGTCTTACCAAATTCAGCTACATTCCCAGTTTAGTAGAAGATAGCTACAAGTATTAACTGAGGATGATATGGATGACAGCCAGTGATATTGATATCTTTTTGCAGGGGTCACAAAAGCAAAGTCAAGGGCAACATAGGCTAGCACAACTTTTTTTTTTTTTTTTTAAATCAATGACTGCAGTTCAAGAAGTCCTGGTAGTGCAGTGGTTGTTCAAACATTCAGCTGCTAACCAAAAGGTCAGCACTTCAAACCCATCAGCTGCTCCACAGGAGAAAGATATGGAAGCCTGATTCCGTAAAGATTGTTGTTGTTAGGTGCCATCAAGTCAGCTCCAATTTATACTGACCCTATGCACAACAGAACAAAACATTGCCCGGTCCTGTGCCAGCCTCACAATCCTTGCTATACCTGAGCCCATCATTGCAGCCACTATGTCAATCTATCTCATTGAGGGTTTTCCTCTTTTCCATTGACCTTCCACTTTATCAAGAATGATATCTTTCTCCAAGAAATAGTCCCTTCTGACAACATGACCAAAGTAGGTGAGACGAAGACTGGCCATTCTCACTTTCAAGGAACATTCTGGCTGCACTTCTTCCAGGACAGATTTGTTAGTTCTTTGGCAGTCCATGGTACTTTCAGTATTCTTTGCCAACACCACAACTCAAAAGCATGAACTCTTCTTCCATCTTCTTTGTTCATTGTCCAGCTCTCACATACATACAAGGCGATTGAAAATATCATGGCATGGGTAAGATGTACTTTAGTCCTCAAGGAGACATCTTTGCTCTTCAGAACTTTAAAGAGGTCTTTTGCAACAGACTTGCCCAGTGCAATATGTTGTCTGACGTCTTGACTGCTGCTTCCATTGGTGTTGATTGTGGAATCAAGTAAAATGAAATCTTTGACAACTTCAATCTTCTCTCCATCTATCATGATGCTGCTTATTTGTCCAGTTGTAAGGATTTTCTTTTTCATGTTGAGATGTAATCCATACTGTAGACTGTAGTCTTTAATCTTCATCAGTAAGTTCTTCAAGTCATCTTCACTTTCACCAAGCAAAGTTGTGTTGTCTGCATGTTGCAGGTTGTTAATGATTCTTCCTCCAATCCTGATGCCACGCTCTTCTTCATATAGTCCAGTTTCTTGAATAATGTGCTCCGCAGACAGATTGAATAAGTATGGTGAAAGGCTACAACCCTGACACACTCCCTTCCTGATTTTAAATCATACAATATCTCTTAGTTCTGTTTGAATGACAGTCTCCTGGTTTATATACAGGTTCCTCTTGAGCACAATTAAGTGTTCTGGAATTCCCATTCTTCTCAATGTTACCCATAATTTGTTATAGTCCATACAATTGAATGCTTTTGCATAGTCAATAAAACACAAGTAAACATTTTTCTAGCATTCTTTGCTTTCAGCCAAGATCCATCTGACATCAGCAGTATATCTGTCATTCCATGTCTTGTTCTGAATACAGCTTGCAGTTCTGGAAGTTCTCTGTAAAAATTATTGCTACAGCCATTTTTGAATTATCTTCAGCAAGATCTTACTTGTGTGTAATATTAATGATATTGTTCAATAATTGTTCTATAATTTCCACATTCTGTGGGATCACCTCTCTTTGGAATGTGTACAAATATGTATCTCTTCCAGGCAATTGGCCAGGTAGCTGTCTTCCAAATTTCTTGGCATAGCTGTCTGAGTGCTTCCAGCATGACATCTGTTTGTTGAAACATCTCAATGGGTATTCCATCAATTCCTGGAGCCTTGTTCTTCTCCATCTCCTTCAGTGAAGCTTCAACTTCTTCGTTCAATACCATTGGTTCTTGATCATATGCCACCTCCTGAAATGGATGAACATCGACCAACTGTTTTTGGGGTACAGTGACTCTGTGTATTCCTTCCATCTGCTTTTGATGTTCTCCACATCATTCAATATTTTGCCCACAGAATCTTTCAATATTGCAACTCAAGGCTTGAATTTTTTCTTCAGTTCTTTCAGCTTGAGAAATGCAGAGCATGTTCTTCCCTTCTGGTTTGCTAACTCTGGAACTTTGCACATTTCATTATAATAATTGACTTTGTCTTCTCGAGCTGCTCTTTGAAATCTTCTATTCAGCTCTTTTATCTTGTCATTTTTTCTATTTGCTTCAGCTGCTATATTTGCTTTATTTGCTCTCCATTCAAGAACAAAATTTCCAAGTTTCTTCTGACATCTGTTTTGGTCTTTTCTTCCTTTCCTCTCTTTTTAATGACCTCTTGCTTTCTTCATGGATGATGCTCTTGATATCATCTCACAATTCCTCTGGTTTTTGGTCACTGGTGTTCAATGCATCAAATCTATTCTTTAGATGGTCTCTAAATTCAGGATGAATATAATCAAGATCATATCTTGGCTCTTGTTGACTTCTTTTAATTGTCTTCAGCTTCAACTTGCACTTGCACTTGCACATGAGCAGCTGATGGTCTGTTCTACAGTCAGCTTCTGGCTTTGTTTTGGCTGAAGATATAGAGCTTCTCCATGGCCTCTTGCCACTGATGTAGTTGATCTGATTCCTGTGTACTCTATCTGGTGAAGTCCACATGTATAGCCACCATTCATGTTGTTGAAAAAAGGTATTTGCAATGATTAAGTCATTGGTCTTGCAAAATTCTATCACGCAACCTCTAGCATATTTCTATTACTAAGGCCATATTTTCCAACTACAAGTGATTCTTCTTTGTTTCCAACTTTTGTATTCCAATCACCAGTGATAATCAATGCATCTTGATTGCATGTTTGGTCAATTTCAGACTGCAGAAGTTGGTAAAAAAAAAATCTTCAATTTCCTCATTTTGGGCTTTGGTGGTTGGTGCATAAATTTGAATGATAACAGTTTTAACTGGTCTCCCTTGTAGGTGTGTGGATATTATCATATCAGTGACAGAATTGTGCTTCAGGATAGTACTTAAATCATTCTTTGTGACAATGAATGCCACGCCACTTCTCTTCAATTTGTTATGGCTGGCATAGTAGATCATATGGCTGTCTGATTCAAAATGGCTAAAACCAGTCTACTTCAACTCACTAATGCTTAGGATATCAATCTTTATGCATTCCATTTCATTTTTGACAGCATCCAATTTTCCTACATTCATATTTTGTACATCCCATATTCCAATTATTAATGGATGTTTGCAGCTGTTTCTTCTCATTTTGAGTCATGCCACATCAGCAAATGGAGGTCCCAAGACCTTTACTCTGTCCATGTCATTAAGGTCATCTCTACTCTGAGGAGGCAGCTCTTCCCCAGTTGTATTTTGAGTGCCTTCCCACCTGAGGGGCTCATCTTCCGGCACTATATCGGACAATGTTTCAGGGCTATTCATAAAGGTTTCCGGTAACATATCAGACTGTGTTTCACTACTATTCATAAGGTTTTCACTGACCAATTCTTTGAGAAGTGGATGGCCCCTTCCTTCTTCCGAATCTGTCTTAATCTCAAAGCTCCACTGAAACCTGTCCACTATGGGTGACCTGCTGGTATTTGATATACCAGTGGCACAGCCTTCAGCCTCACAGCAGTACACAAGTCACCACAGTATGACAAACTGACAGATGAGTAATGGCCGTAAAGATTACAGACTTGGAAACCCTATACTGTAGTTCTACTCTGTCCTCTAGGATCACCATGAGTCAGAATCAATAGAACAGCAGTGGGTTTGGTTTGAATTTGGCCTTCAGTTCACAGGCCCCACCACTGCTTTGTTGTTTTACACCTAGCCAAATCATATATTTAGGTTACCTTGTTAATTATAGAGGGTGTGTGGATTTTCAGGCTGATGATATGCTGTTTTCCTGATGATATTTTCCATAATCATCAGTATTCATTATTCTTACCATACAAAACAATGTTAGATGGTGAGAAACATGTTCAAAACTTAAACTTTTGATGATTCTCCATCCCCAAACATGTTGCTCCGTATCTCAGTAAATGACCCCTCCAAATGCCCAAAACTTTATTGCTATTTCCCCTCCTCCTTTCATATCCCACATTTGCTCTTTCACCTTTGAATGGCATTTAAAATTAAGTACGTTCACTACTCCCACTGCTACTATCTTGATCCACCCCACCATTGCTGACAGCCTGGATATTGTAATAACCTCTGCCTAGTATATACCAGCAATCATGGTACAGGACAAGACAATGTTTCTTTCTGTTATACGTAGGGTCACCATGAGTCAGCAGTGACTTGATGGCAACTAACAACAGCAACAAAGTCTAACAGCAAGAAAGTCTATCTGCTTCCATGCATGTCCTCTTATAATTTATTCTCCCCACAGCAGTCAGATACTTCTACTCTGATTCTGAGTTATTTGATTAAAGCCAGAATTTATCTGTAGGACAAAAATCTTTGAAACTAATGTTTCAAAACATGTTGTTGTTAGGTGCTGTCGAGTCATTTCCAACTCATAGTGACCCCATGCACAGCAGAATGAAACACTGCCTGATCCTGCGTCAGCTCCATGATCCTTGCTATACTTGAGCCCATTGTCGCAGCCACCGTGTCAAACCATCTCATTGAAGGCCTTCTCCTCTTCCGTCGACCCTCCACCTTACCACATGACATCTTTCTCCAGGGAATGGTCCCCTCTGACAACATGACCAAAGTAGGTGAGACGAAGTCTGGCCATTCTTGCTTCCAAGGAGCATCTCGGCTGCACTTCCTCCAGGACAGATCTGTTAGTTCTTTTGGCAGTCTATGGTACCTTCAGCATTCTTCGCCAGCACCACA
>NW_006921841.1:863604-877732 GCF_000298275.1 Orycteropus afer afer | reverse complement strand
TAATTTCCACATTCTGTGGGATCACCTTTCTTTGGAATCGGTACAAATATGGATCTCTTCCAGTCAGATGGCCAGGTAGCTGTCTTCCAAATCTCTTGGCATAACCGAGTGAGTGCCTCCAGTGCAGCATCCTTTGTTGAAATATCTCAATGGGTATTCCATCAATTCCCAGAGCCTTGTTCTTCCCCTATTTCTTCATTGCAGCTTCGACTTCTTCCTTCAGTACCACTGGTTCTAGATTATATGCCACCTCCTGAAATGGATGAAGATTGACCAGTTCTTTTTGGTACAGTGACTCTGTATTCCTTCCATTTTCTTTTGATGTTCCCTGCATCATTCAATGTTTTGCCCTTAGAATCTTTCAATACTGCAACTCGAGGCTTAAATTTTTTTCTTCAATTCTTTCAGCTTGAGAAATGCTGAGCATGTTCTTCCCTTTTGGTTTCCTAACTCCAGGTCTTTGCACATTTCATTATAGTAATTGGCTTTGCCTTTTTGAGCTGCTCTTTGAAATCTTCAGTTCAATTCTTTTATCTTGTCATTTCTTCCATTTGCTCTAGCTACTCTCTGTTCAAGGGCAAGTTTCAGAGTCTCTTCTGTCATCCATTTTGGTCCTCTCTTCTTTTGTTGTCTTTTTACTGACCTCTTGCTGTCTTCATGGATGATGCTCTTGATGTCATCCCACAATTCTTCTGGTTTCCAGTCACTGGTGTTCAATGCATCAAATCTATTCTTTAGATGGTCTCTAAATTCAGGAGAAATATATTCTAGATCATATTTTGGCTCTCGTGGACTTGTTTTAATTGTCTTTAACTTCAAGTTGAACATGCATATGAGCAGTTAATGATCTGTTCCACAATCATCTCCTGGCCTGGTTTTGGCTGAAGATATTGAGCTTTTCCATTGCCTCTCGCCACAGATGTAGTTAATCTGATTCTTGTGTGTTCCATCTGGTAAAGTCCACATGTGTCACCGTTTGTGTTGTTGAGAAAAGGTGTTTGCAATGAACAAGTCATTGGTCTTGCAAAATTCTACCATACGAGTTCCAGCATTATTTCTGTCACCAAATTTACCAACTACTGGTGATTCTTCTTTGTTTCCAACTTTTGCATTCCAGTCACCAGTGATAATTAACACATCCTGATTGCATGTTCGGTCAATTTCCGACTACAGAAGTTGATAAAAATCTTCAATTTCCTCATCTTTGGCTTTGGTGGTTAGTGCATAAATTTGAATAACAGTCATATTAACAGGTCTTCCTTTTAGGCGTATGGATATTATCCTATCACTGACAACACTGTACTTCAGGAAAGATCTTGAAACATCCTTTGTGATGATGAATGCCACGCCATTCCTCTTCATATTGTCATTTCCGGCATGGTAGATCATATGGTTGTCTGATTCAAAATGGCCAAAACCAGTCCATTTCAGTTCACTAATGATGAGGATATCAATCTTTATGCATCCCATTTCATTTTTGACAACGTCCAATTTTCCTAGATTCATACTTCGTACATTCCATGTTCCAATTAGTAATGGATGTTTGCCACTGTTTCTCCTCAATTTGAGTGGTAACACATCAGCAAATGGAGGTCTCAAAAGCTTTACCTTATCTATATGAGTAAGGCTGATTTTATTCTGATGATGCAGCTCTTTCCCAGTCCTATTTGGAGAGCTTTCTAAGCTAAGTGACTCATCTTCCTCCTCTGTGTTGGACAATGTTTCTGGACTATTCATAAAGTTGCACAGTAATGTATCAGACAGTGGTTCTCTGCTATTCATAAGGTTTTCCCTGGCCAATTCTTTGAGAAGTGGATGGCCTCCTCCTTCTTCCTAGTCTGTCTCAGTCTGCAAGCCGGGCTGACACCTGTGCAACAGGTGCACCCCACTGGGTTTGAACCACCAGTGGCACAGCCTCAAGACTCACAACAACACTTCACCACAGTAGGACCAACCAACAGACAAGTTTGTCTCCCTTAGCTGTTGGAAACCCCTCCAACCACCCTTACCTGGATCCCTGTGGCTAACTCCTCGGTCTGTTCCAGTCCCCTTTGCTTTTTCTCTCCTCTCCCTGCTTCCCCCCTTGCTGCCTATTCTTAGGTCCCTGGAGTCCGAATGAGAATGCTATTGCTTTAAAATGTGAAATGGTTGTCACTTGTAAACATTAAAAATGGCTGCACCCTCAGTTGCTTTAAATATCCAAAATGGCCACCGCTTGTAAACATTCAAAATGGCTGTGCCCTCGGTCACGTTAAATATCCAAATGGCTGGAATGTGTAAACAATGAAAATGGCTGCACCCTCCAGATAAACAAGAAGGTCAACAAAAAAAGAAAGAAAGAAAACCTGCAATATCTGGGAATAGGACAATAAGAGAAAAAAGACAGAGAAGGAGAATAATGAAGAAAAATGGGGGAAAATGCAAAAAAAAAAAAAAAAAAAAAAACAAGGGATAGGGTTAACTACGAGAAAAACAGAAGAAAAAAATTTTGCAACCAGTGAAAAGAAAAAAGCTGAAAACTAGGACCTGGGAGGGGAATAATAGTAAAAAGGACAAAAGTATTAATAATAGTAGTAGTTTTAAAACAGATGAAAGCAAGCAAACTAAAAACCAGAAAAAAGAAAGAGAAAAAAAAATAATCGGGGGAGGGCAGGTCAGGGCATCAAGGCTCCGTCCAAGCACACAGAGTGGGATGGAGTTCCTGCGGGCCCAGATGGTGGGTAGAAGTGGAGGATGGCCGAAACTCCATTCACCAAGCGCGTGTGGGGTATAAGAGTAACAAGGGGAATGTCACACCTTTTCAGTCGTCCAGGTCCGAAGTGTCCTTAGGGTTACTTGGATATCAAAACATAGGAAAGGCTAATATATATATATCAGTCTTGGTGAGAAGTCTCTTGCAGTAATTATGCCTAGGACAGCTTGACCATCCATTTTGCCAAAACCAATCACTCCTTGGGCAAAGAAAGGAAAACAGTGGCTCCAGGGAGGAGCTTCCAGCTGTGTTGCATGCTGACCCAACCTCTACAGACTGGGAAATGACTTTGGAAAAATGGCAGAATGAGCACCTGGAATCTTAGTTAATTCTTTCCTGGATCACAGCCTGACGGGCATCAGCCAAGCTTCCCTGAAGAGCCATCTGGAGATATTAATATCCTCTTAAACAACATTGCAGAAAAAAAGACAAATAAAATGGGGGCCCAGGCCTCTCTCAGCCATTTTGTGAGCTGATTACAAAAGGTTAACTTGGAACTTGGAGTTTATTTATATTTTGCATGCACTGGAAAGATGTAAAAATGGTTACAAGGGTTTTTCCTTTGTTTATGGTAACTTTTGAGGTATAGAACATTTAAGTTTGAAAGTAGTTAACATTTATAATCTTTTCCTTCATGTTTTGTTTGGAGTATAAACTAAGGAGAAAAGTTATTTTGTTTAGTTATAGTTAACTTTGTGTGTGTGTATATGTGTGTGTGTGTGTGTGTATAATAATTAACCCTCTCTATATAATTAACTACATATATAGAGAAAAAGAGAGTTGAATATATCAGGGTTAAAGAGCACGTATCCTCAACCCAGCAATTTTCCTTCTAGAGAAACTCTCGTACAAGTATATAGGCAAACACATACAAAGATATTCTTTGCAGTATTGTTTTTAATAACAACAACAACAAAATGGAAACAATCTAAATTTTTCTTAATAGGGGAATGGATAAATAAATTGCATTAAATTATAGAATGTTTATATAATGGTATGGCAAAGACTGTTAACCAAACAGAAAACCTGTTTACTCTTCTGGAGAAAATCATTCACACAAACAAGTCATTTGATGGATTTCATTTATTCAACAGGTATTTATGAATGGCTACTAAGTTTTAAGCATTGTGTTTTAAGTCAAGATAGGGTACCTGCCTTCCTGAATCCTATAGCCTAGCAGTCTGTGTCCTTTACTACCCAAAGTATGATCTTGAAAGTTATTTAGGGTTATTTAGATTATTTTAGGAGTTGGTTTATTCTTAGAGTCAATTACCAGATTACATTGATAAATATTCTAGTTGATGCCACAGGAGTAAATACAGAGAAAATCTTTGACTTTTTATTCAACATTGACTGTTCTGATTCCTATTGCATTCTTCTTTTGTAGGTCCCCTGTCAAAGGTCTCTTCTGTCAAGAAGAAAGGAGATTGATAAAATCACTCCCTCCAAGATCTCCCTAGATATTTAATATGTTGTTCCAACCCTCAAAGAATATTTACATTTTAGGAGAGAAAAATGCTTAACCTAAAGTTGTGGATCACTAATGGTACTCAAAGTATCCAATCTTTATCCCTCAGAACATCTCTCTTTCTCCTAAGTCAGTGTTTTCAAATTCAGCTGCACATTAGAATCACCAGGGGAATGATTCTAAAAAATACTGATGCCTGAGCTCTAATCAAGACCAATTAAATCAGAATCCCCAAGGGTGCTGCCTGAGACCTACAGTTTTCTAAAAGCTCCCCTAGTGACTTTAATGGGTAGGCTGGGTTGAAATCAGTCAAAATGCCTATCTGAAGTAAAATCTGGCAATCATCTGACACATAAACAAAGCAGAGACCACAGAGTTACAAATAAATTATGAAGGCAATTTTAAAACTATGATGGTTTTAGTCTGAAAAAGCTAGGATTGGAGAAGTGATTCAAAGAGCGAGCTCTGGAGGCAGACTAGGTGAGTTTGTGTGGGTGCTACACAGGCTGTGTGACTATGTGCCTTATTTCCTTATCTGTAGAATAGGGAGAATAATGTTGTTGTTGTTATGTGCCGTCGAGTCAGACCCAACTCATAGCGACCCCTCCTTGGTTCCGAGGCAGTATCAGTATGAAAGTAGATCGCCCCATCTTCCTTCTGACTAATAATACCTACATTTCATAGGGTAGCCATTATGAAGATTAAATGCTTACAACAGTGGTTGGCCATGACCATTATATCCTTTAAGTGCTGCTTTAAACGTCATCTACTCTGTAAAACTTTCCCTCTGATTTCTAGGGAGAGTAAAATCATTCCTTTCTCTGGCTTTACACACCTTCAATTTAGACTAATATTATTTACTTATTTGCCATTTCGTATTAGAGTCAATATACTTTCTTGTCTATCTACCCTGTGGTGTAGTAAATTACCTGGCATAGCTTTTCTAGCCATAAGTCTTTGTAAACTCCATGGTGGTATTTGCTGTGAGCAACTGAGGAGCTCCTGATGGTTAAAGTTATCCACCTGAGGTATTTCTGTTGCAAGTGGCACAAAGCAACGTTCTGAGAAGTTCATTTTCTCTCAGGTGTTTATAATTCTGATGTTGGGACTGGTTAGTTGGCCACTCTGCCAGGCTCAAAAGGAGCCCTCCTAGAGGCAGAAGGAGTCTCTCTGACTGCTGCTGCCTGAGAAAGACGTACTGCTGAGAGACACACGCTGCTGAGAGACATGTACTGTTGAGAAAGAGACACGCATTGCTGGGAGAGAGACGATTGGCTGAGAGATGGCGAGACTGAGAGGCTGTGTTTTTCCTGAACTTGAATTATAGCCTGGTGCTTCCCTAATAAACCCCATAATCTATAAGTTCTGTGTGGCCACTGCAGTGAATTATCGAACCCAGCAGAGAGGTGGCCAGTGCTGTGGGAGTAATGGTTGGTGTCAGGGTTGGTGAAAGGGCTGGAGGGAGGCAGCATGTCTGGCCTCATAGGTATAGGCTTTGGGCTACTGATGGTGATTCTGTCTTCCTCTTTTGGGGTTAGAGGAGGTTGGAAGATGAAGCCTCCCTCCTCCTTTGGCATACCCTTATAATAATTTTCTGTTAAGTACAATGATGAGTTTAGGACTGAGGAAGATTTTTTAATCATATTAAGGAAATATCCATCATTTCTTGTTTTTTGAATGTTTTAAAATCATCCTGCCTCATTGTGACGCCACTCCTCAGAAGGAAGACCGGGTAATCTATTGCCCATAGGGATATGGTCTCAGAAACCCAAGGAGGGGTGGCTACAAGTCAGAACCAACTTGATGGCAGTGAGTTTGGTTTTTCTTTTTGGAAGAAAGTGGAAGCCATCAGAAGAGAGTATCACTAGCTCCCATCAACACCCCTGCTCACCTCCTGCAGCTGTGCCTGTATACTTGCCTTCCCTGTTACCTTGGGTGAACTATGCATTCTCCTAATAAAAGGCCAACCCCTCTACTTGCCAATTAGATCTCATTCCCTTTTCAACTACTGAGGGATGTACCTAGCAATTTTCCTCTCTCATCCCTGCACCATAAATTTCCCCCCTCTTGATCATTTCTTTCAGCATGCAAACACTCTATAATTTCTTACATCTTAAAACAAACAAACAAATCTATGTTTTAGTTCCACACTCACTTTCAGTTTCTGCAACATTTATTTCTCCCCTTTATGAAAAAGGGGTTGGTTATACTGTTTCCAGTTCCTCTCCTCCATTCTCTCTGGAACTCACCCACTCAGGCTTTCAACTTCACTAGCCTAGTTGTTATCATGGAGTAGTTGTATATAATAAATCAGATGGCCTTGAGTAGAGCAGGTTACCATCTGTAATGTAATGTACAACAAATGTAATGTAATCACTCTCCATAGCGCAATCTAATATAATCAACCAGTGAAGGGTGGATCATAAACCTAATCACTTCTGAGTTTTTAAAAAAGGTCAGAATAGACAGACACACACACACACACACAAGTGGGAAGACAGACACCATGTAAAGGTCATCTACAAGCTAAGTAAAGCTAAGGAACAAAGGAATGCCTGGGGCTACTGACGAGGAAAGAATCCATACAGATAATACACTGATTTGAACTTTTAGCCTCCAGAACTATGAAAAATACGTATCTTTTCTTCAAAGCCACCCACTTGTAGTATTTGTGTTATAGCAGCACTAGATAACTAAGACAGATCTATAACAAATTTGTCAAATTACATTATCAAGACCAATCTTCTGATCTGCCCTCCCAGATATGCTCACTCTTCAGTTTTGTGCAACTCAGGACATGGGTAACTCCATTCATCTGGTTGATAAGGCCAAAAATCCTGGATTAATCTTTGATTTCTGTTTGACTGTCACACACCCATATGCGATCCATAACAAAGCTATCACTTGTACCTCAAAAACTGACTTTACTGTATCTAGCAGCACCACCTTGGTCACCATTATGTGCTGTTTAGATTATTATAATAGCTCCACTCTTGACTTGCTTACTCCCTATCCTAGAATTTATTCTCTACATAGAAACCCATGTAATCCTTTTTAAATTCAGATACTGTCCCTCTTCTGTTCAAAATCTTCCAGTGACTTCTCTCTCAATTAGAGGAAATGCCAAACTCCTTCCATGTCCTACAAGGGTTACCATTCTGACCTTATCTCCTTTTCCTGCACCCTTTGATTACTGCTCCAGGCACATTGATCTCCTTGCTGTTCCTCCAATATGCCTATCTCAGAGCTCCCCTTGCTCTTCTTTTATAAATGTTCATAACCCATTATTCCACCTCCTTCAGGACTTTTTCCAAATGTTACTTTTTCAGACAGAACTTCTTTGACCACTGTTTACAGTAGCAACCACAACCATCTGCATGTTGTATCCCTCTTCTCTAATTTACTTTTCTCCATACTACATATCACCATCTGAGATACTTATTTTACTCATTTGTTTGTCTGTCTCCTCTCTTTAGACTGTAAATTCTACGGAGCAACAATTTTTAATCTAATTTTTCCTCACAGCAATATTACCAATGTCTAGACAATGATTGACACTAAGTAAGTGAATGACTGAATGAATTAATTAATATTGCAAGGCGCCAGTATCTTACAATATCTACAGGTACTTCCCTATTGTCTCCTGGCATTGAATATTGCTGTGGAAAAATCTGAAGGCAAAATGTTTTTTTCTCCTTTAAATCACCCTCATCTTTATATCTGGCTTCCCAAAGGAATTTCCCTTTATCTTTAAAATTCAATAACTTTACTAAGATATGTCTCAGTATTGACCATTCTAGCTCTATTTTCTCTGATACAGGTTGGGAACTTTTAACATAGAAATTCAAGTCATCTTCTTTTACCAAAAAAAAAAAAAAAAAATTGCTGTATCCTTAAATTTATTTTTTTCTGTTCCAGCATTATTATATTGGGTGAAGGACAACTCCAGTTTTGCCTATCTTGGGCCTCTTTGCCTAACTTCTGTATCTGTCACTTTTTTCTCTAATCCCTTGTAACTATTTATTTCCATTTTGTTTTGTTTGCTTTATCATTCTTATTTTTTATATATCTTAATGTGTTTTCCACAACGGCGACCTTTGTGCTCCTTCCGAATTCATCTTCCTATCTATGATGATTTTTTTTCCGACTTCTTTTCTGAGTCTCTTCCCTGAATTCTTGCATTTTTATTTGTGACCACAGTTCTTGTTTAAATGCTGGACTAGTTTTTATTTTGTTTTGTTTTCATTGAAAATTTTGGATTAAATCTTGGCTTCTCCTTTGACTTTTTGCTTGAGATTCCTAAAGGTTAGAAAGTCAGCATGGTAGGCTAATTGCTGAAAAGCCAAGGTTCTCTACCACAAAGCCAGACCATTTCCTGCAGATATTGCCTGTGATTTCTTATGGAGCTCCACTGTCTCTGCTTCTTTGACCCTAGTCAGCATAAAGGGAAGCTTCTGCCTCCATCCTGTTGCACCTTCATTTCTGCATGCCATCTTTCATAGTCAAGGCTACAGCTTTTGCTCCTCATTAGTCTGTTCTTCAACTTTAAAAAGTTTTTTTTGTTGTTGTTTTTGTCCTTTCTTAAAGAAATTTTTGAAATCTGCTACTTCTCCTCATCTGACTCTTGCACAAATAAATGGCTTGTGTCCTCTTCCTCAAATTTCACTGAAAATGAAGAAGCCTACACTTTATTTTCTATTCCTCCTCTTTATGTTTATGTATTGTTTACAGTAGATGGAAGACTATTGAGTATAGATAACCATGTTCATGCTGGAAATCTCTAGTACTATTTTCTAATTCTAATGTGCTTTAATTTAAGAGAAAAAAAATTATATTTTTAAAAGGGTTCTCTACATTGTTATATTAAGATAATAAAGGAAAAATATACTATATTGTTTCCCCTTTATTTTATGTTTGATAGTTTCACTCTGAATTGGATAAAGGGGCAGAGAAGAAAGAAGAGTATATGAGGATATGAGTCCTGAGCACCATTCAAGAAAAATTGGAATTCAGTGTCTGGCCAATTAGGAAAATGAGCAAAAACAAAAGAGAATTTGGTGGTGAAGACTATGTATCTAGTGACAATCATTATTAAGGAAACTAGACAGTTTTAAAATAATATGGAAAAATCTACTTAATTGTGCTCAAATTATCAGGAAAATGAGCAAAAACAAAAGAGAACTTGGTGGTGAAGACTATGTATCTAGTGATATTCATTATTAAGGAAACTAGACAGTTTTAAAACAACATGGAAAACTCTATTTAATTGTGCTCAAATTATCCAAATAATATCAGAGAATGCTAAATCCACCAAATAATTACTGAGGAGGAACTGGGTTAAAAGTGAAAACTTTTTCTTTTACTAAAGCACTCAGGTGGCAGTCTTTAATCTTCACGGCAGAAGTCTTTAGAGAGATGAGATAAAAATCAAAAGAAAAGAACATTTATTCATAAACTAACCTTACACTTTTTAGTCAGAGAGTGAAGAAAATAGAAGCCATGTATTCTCAAGAATCTTTAAACTTGTGGTTAGGCTTCAATTTAGGAATTCTATGTAAAGAACACTCAGCTTCCAAACTAAAGCCTAAGCACAAGTTAGGTAATATAGGAAAACTAGAAATTTTATGCTTTTAAGGAAAGAACACATCTTGAATAAAACAATCAGAATGATGCATAACAAATTTTCTCCCTCCTCATTTAAATGAGCTATTTGTTAAAATATCATGAACTGAAGATTTTTATAGATGCATAGGACATGAGTGTATGTGAACAAAGCAAGAGTTTCTCTAAACAAAAGTTTAGATTTAATTCCTAGCCACAAAGGCACTCCAATGCCACCATGAGTCTTGTGTGAGGCAGGAGCGTGGATCTGGTGCTCTACCCAGCAGAGCTCCAGCGAAGGATGCTCTGCTAACGTGCTGCCTCAGGCTGTGCTGTAGTCTTGTCCAGCTGCAGAAATGACAGGGATCTTCTGTGAGGTTGCTCGTGCTATGGGTCTCACTACCTGCCTTCTGGGTTGGAATGAGGCCCAGGAAGGGCCTGGTCTTGGTGGTTCCTCAGAACCAAAAGGCAAATGGTACTCAAGACTGCACAGGGGCACTGGAGTTCTTTAAAATTCACCTATTACATAGTACTATCTGTTAAAAATAAATAAATACAAATTCTGTACCCAGCACAGCCTCAACTTTAATAGATTAGCATTAATATCGATATTAAAGTTTAATATGTATATTAATAGCAGTTAGTGAAAAAGCAAGACTCCGCCACGGCTTCTGAGTCTTACTAGCTATTTGGCCCTGGGCAAGTTATTTAACTTCTCTTAATCTAACTTTTCTCATTTGTAAAATAAGTTATCGTAGGGATAAATGATACAGAGCTTAACACAATGTCTGTCATCTAGTAAGGGCTCGATACATATTAACTATTTTTATTGATTTATCTTTCTTTGCTAAACTATCTCTTCCTCAGAGAGGCTTCCCTGACCACCCTATCTGAAATAGTATCAGCCATGTTACTCTCTATTCTCTTATTCTGCATAATTTATTTTCTTCATAGAGCTTAGTACTACATAACATTACAAATAGATGGATAGATGGACAGATGGATGGATGGGTAGATGGATAGATGTTGTTGTTGTTGTTATGTGCCGTCGAGTCGGACCCGACTCATAGCGACCCCTCCTTGGGTTTCCGAGGCAGTATCACTACGGAAGTAGGATTGCCCAACCTTCCTTCCAAGGAGTGGCTGGTGGGTTTGAACCGCCAGCCTTCTGGTTAGCAGGCAAGTGTCTTAGCCACTATGCTACCAGAGATGGATAGATAGATAGAGCTATATCTAGAGCTAAAGAGATTAATTCTACTTCCCCTGCTAGAATATAAACTTCATGAGAACAGAGACTTTGCTGATAACTGCTGGGTCTGGAATGGTGCCTGGCACATAGCTGGCATGCAATAAATATTTGTTGAATAAACAATGAATGAATGAATGAATGTTCATATTCCCCATGGTCATAACCTTAGGCAGAGTCATGCTAAAATCACTTCAAGTAATAACAAAAAAAAATGTTAATTTAAAAAAAGTCATCCTCAGTAAATCATTCCACTTTATGACAACTCTCACTGTCAAGAAATATTTTCTTATGACAAATATATTAGTAGCATTAAATAATTTATGACAAATATAAATGTCTTTCATTCTCTAATTTATTGATTGAAGAATCACTCACTGTCTTCCAAGAGGCCTTAACTGAGTTGTTGTTGTTGTCATGTGCCGTTGAGTCGGACCCAACTCATAGCGACCCCTCCTTGGGTTGTCGAGGCAGTATCACTACAGAAGTAGATTGCCCCATCTTCCTTCCAAGAAGTGACTGGTGGGTTTGAACTGCAAGCCTTCTGGTTAGCAGTCAAGTGCCTTAGGCACTATGTTACCAGAGCTCCCTTAACTGAGTTAGAGAACATTAATAAATCTCTCCTTAGCCTCCTTGTTTCTGGGCTGAGAAATCTACTGTCTTTATCATCTCTTTTTAATCATCACCTTCTGCCCTTTCTCTCTCCGGTGTAGTTCTCTTCTGAACCTTGTCCAAAATCTTCACATCCTTCTTTGGTTTGGAGCCTGGAATTGGAAAAGGTACTTTATTACCTATCACCGCAAAGCATTAATAATTTCTGCATGACCTCACAAGTTTTACTGTGGCTCTCCTATTTATATATCCAGGAATCGTGCTTACATGTTTTACTGAGCCATGTCGATGACCTTGGGAAATTATTATGCCCAACTTGCACATATACATCCCAGCCTCATCTGGTGAGCAAGGCATTTGTTTTGCTACCTAAGTTTCTCCCTTTTCATTGAACCTTATTCTATCTTTGGCCAATTTTCCTACTTACCAAGCAAACTCTGAGTTCTGATCCTTTCTGCCAAAGTGCTGGACTCTGACTACAAATTATAATCTGCTACTCTACTGCTTTTAGTTGATGCTCTTGAGTTGTGGTGTTGGTGAAGAATACTGAAAATACCACGGACTGCCGGAAGAATGAACAAATCTGTCCTGGAGGAAGCACAGCTGGAATGCTCCTTGGAAACAAGAATGGCCAGACTTAGTGTCACCCAATTTGGTCATGCTGTCAGAAGGGACCATTCCCTGGAGAAGGATATCATGCTTGGTAAAGCAGAGGGTCAGCGAAAAAGGGAAAGACCCTCAAAAAGATGGACTGCCACGGTGGCTGCAATGATGGGCTCAGTGGCAAGGATTGTGAGGCTGGCACAGGACCAGGAAGTGTTTGGTTCTGTTGTACATAGGGTCACTATGAGTCAGAGCCAACTCAATAGCACATAACAACAACAACAACAACAATGCTCTACTGCAGTTAACCTCCAAGGTCCTGTTCTTTTTCTGGATTTCAGGAAGTTATTTCTAGAAGGAAAATGTACAAATGAAAGTTGATACAAAGTATACTGGACATGATAGTATCATGGAAGGTAAACTCAAATCTCACCCCAGTTCATGGTTGACTACTCTGGAGACTCTTAGCAAAGCACCGCATTAATGATTAGCTGGGCTGGAGGTCAGTATTAAAGATGTCACCTAGAGACCCAATAATTAAGGATTTGGGAGGAAATTAAATTACAAAGGAAATGTGTCTGTGCAGAGCAGATAATGCTAAGGTCTGAAATACAGAAAACATAAGAGTTAGGGGAGGGAAGAGGAGGAAAAGTTAGAAAAGGAGCCAGGAAAGGCAACTGATAAGGCATGAAGAGAACAAGGAAAATCCTCCAGGGGCATAACAATAAAATACCTGAGTTCAAGAAGGGGGTAACTCCCACCTGCCTCCTCATCCTTCATTGACCACTAATGACTTATGTCAGTAAATTATATATATATATATGTGTGTGTGTGTGTGTGCTGTTGTTGTTGTCATTAGGCATCATCAAGTCAGCTGCAACTCATAGTGACCCTATGTACAACACAACGAAATACTGCCTGGTCCTGTGCCAGCCTAAGAATACTTGCTATATCTGAGCCCATCATTGCAGCCACCATGTCAATGCATCTCATTGAGAGCCTTCCCCTTTTTTATTGACTTTCCATTTTACCAAGCATGATATCCTTCTCCAGGGAATGGTCCCTTCTGACATGACCCAAGTAGGTGAGGCAAAGTCTGGTCATTCTCACTTCCAAGGAACATTCCAGCTGTACTTCCTCCAGGACAGATTTGTTAGTTCTTTTGGCAGTCCTTGATACTTTCGGTATTCTTCACCAACACCAGAACTCAAAAGCATCAATTCTTCTTCGGTCCTCTTTATTCATTGTCCAGCGCTCACATGCATAAGAGGTGACCGAAAAATACCATGGCTTGGTATTTCAAGACTAAGGCTTAAAGACCTTAGTCTTCAAAGAGGGAGACAAACTTGTCTGTCAGTTTGTCCTACCATGGTGACATGTTGATGTGAGTTTTGAGGCTGAGCCACTGGTGTTTCAAGCCCAGCGAGATGCACATGGTGCACAGGTATCAGCCCAGCTTACAGACTGAGACAGACTAGGAAGAAAGAAGAGGCCGTCCCCTTCTCAAAGAACTGGCCAGGGAAAACCTTATGAATAGCAAAGAACACTGTTTGATACATTACCGCGCAACTTTGTGAATAGTCCGGTTAGGTTAGAAGGCTCTCAAAATAGGACTGGGAAAGAGCTGAAACATCTGAGTAAACCCAGCCTTACCCCTATGGATAAGGTAAAGCTTTCGAGACCTTCATTTGCTGATGTGGCACCACTCAAATTGAAGAGAAACAGCTGCAGACATCCATTAATCATCGGAACATGGAATGTACAAAGTATGAATCTAAGAAAATTGAAGTTGTCAAAAATGAAAGGTAACTCATAAAGATTGATATCCTCGGCATTAGTGAGATGA
>NW_006921841.1:837238-861109 GCF_000298275.1 Orycteropus afer afer | reverse complement strand
TCGTCTCACCTATTTTGGTCACGTTTTCAGAAGGGACCATTCCCTGGAGAAGGATGTCATGCTTGGTAGTGTGGAGGGTCGAGGAAAGAGGGGGAGGCCTTCAACAAGATGGATTGACACAGTGGCTGCGATGATGGGCTCAAGTATAGCAGGGATCATGGAGCTGGCGCAGGATCGGGTGATGTTTCATTCTGCTGTGCACAGGGTCGCTATGAGTCAGAAACGACTCGACGGCACTTAACTACAACAACAACAGTCTTCAAAGAGACATTTTTGCCCTTTAGCACTTAAAAGAGGTCTTTTGCAGCAGATTTGCCCAGTGCAATATGTCATCTGATGACTTGACTGCTGCTTCCATTGGTGTTGATTGTGGATCCAAGTAATATGAAATCTTTTCCACATCACACCATTGTAGTTCCCCATCCCTATTATAGATGAGCACTGTGTCCTCAATTTTTTCAAATGCTTTATCGTTTCCTAGTTTTCACTTTTCCTGTGACCGATTCTCAACAAGATTCTGTTGATAACTAAGAGTTTTGTAGTAAGTTAATTTTTCATTTTTTTATTCCCTCAATAAATATGTATAAGGTACTATAGGCCAGCCATTATTCAGAACACTGAAGTATAATGTTAATGATCTAATGAAGCTCATTGACATTTTACCAGACATCTTCAATTCCTAAATCCAAAGGAGCAAATAGCATATAATTATAGTTTGCATTTATGTTATAATTTACATATTGCTTTTGTGTATATTCTATCATATGACACTCAAAAACTCCATGAAATAGATTGTTGTTGTTGTTGCTGATTAGGTAACTATAATTTCAACCTCAGGAAAATTAGGCCAAATGGTTCTGACTAAAATTCTGGCTAAAAGTGGTAGAGACAATACTTAAATATAGGTCTGTTGGCTCCTAAACTACCACTGATTCCTTTTTACTCTATTCACTATGTCATAGCTAGTTGTGAGGGGACTTTGAGATCCAATGGGAGAATAAGGCTTCCATGTGTATTGGATTCCTATTGGCTATAACAAATTACCATAAACTTGACTTAACATGCATTTTCCTGTCTCTAGTCCCTGCCCCATCACCATTCCTGGTGTGAGCCCTGCTTAGCTGGCCTCCATGCATTTGTTTACAGCCCCCTCTCCCATTGGAAGTGCCTGACTCTTACCCCACTGACTGACTTCTTAGCTGTAGAGCACAGCCTCCTCCAGGCAGCTTGCCCAGATCATCAGCCTTCCCACAATTAGAAGGAAAAAAAGAAAGAAAGAAAGAAAGAAAAAGAACATGCATTTGTTTTCTCACGTTTCTGAAGGTCAGAAGTTCAAAGTGGGTCTCACTGGCTGAAATCATAGTGTCAGCAGGGTCATACTCCCTCCACCTGCCGGCTGTAGGGAGAGAATCTGTTTCCTAGCTTTTTAATTTCTGGAGGCTGTCTTCTTCCTTGTCTCTTGCCCCTGCATCACATCGCCTTTCCTCTCACTGCTCGCATTGTCACACTGTCTTCTTCCTCATTTGTCAAATCATCCTCTTCCTCCTTATTATAAAGACCTTATTAAGCCAGATAATCCAGAATGATTTTATTGAAAAGTCCTTAACATAATCCTATCTGCAACCTTACTTTTGCCATATAAGGTAACATATTCACAGGTTCCAATAATTAGGACCTGGAATGATTGATTATTCAGCCTACCATGCATGTTGTTGTTGTCAGGTGCTGGTGAGTCAGTTTCCATGTGACAGAGTAGACTGTCTCATAGAGTTTTCTGGGCTGTAATCATTACAAAAAAAGTTCATCAGATCTTTCTCCCAAGGAACCACTGAATGGGTTCAAACTGCCAAATTTTCAGTTATATGATACCCTATAAATTGTATATTTGGGGGATTTTAAAAAAATAAAAAGCCATCCCAGACCTCCTTTTACCATCCCTCTGAATCCAGGTAGGTTCATCAGTGGTTTATTATTTAGCCAGTCATTTATTCAACAAACATCATAGAGCTCCTATCTGTGTCAGGCACCATGCTACATCTCGGTAATGGCTGATGATGATGAGCATTTCTCCTTGTGTTTTTAGCTGCCTGAATGTCTTCTTTGGTTAAATGACTGTTCATTGTTTGGATTGCTTGCCTTTTTTTGTTGAGGTGTAAAGTTTTCTATAAATATTGGAGATTAGTCCTTTGATGTTTCATTGCCATTTTTTCCCCCAGTCTGTAGGTTCTCTTTTCACTCTTTTGCCAGAATCTTTTGATGCACATAAATATTTTTAGGAGGTCTCACTCATCTAGTTTGTCTTCTGTTCTTTGTTCATTTTAAATTATGTTTGAATTGTGTATCAGGGCCCCTAAGTTTGCCCCTATTTTTTCTTTGATGATCTTTATAGTTTAGAGTTTTACATTTAGGTCTTTGATCCATCTTCAGTTAGTTTTTGTATATGATATATGAATCCTGTTTTGTTTTTCTGGAAATGGGTGTCCAGTTTTGCCAGCACTATTTGTTAAAGAGACTATCTCTTCCCCATTTAATGGGTTTCAGCCCTTCATGAAAGATCAGCTGTCCATAGGTGGATGGATTTACTTCTGGGTTCTCAATTCTGTTCCGTTGGTCTATGTGTCTGTCACTGTACCAAGACCAGGCTGTTTTGAATACTGTGACTGGGTATACTAGTTTTAAAATCAAGGAGTGTGAGGCCACCTACTTTGTTCCTCTTCTTTAGTAGTGGTTTGCTCTTTCCTTTCCATATAAAGTTGGTAATTAGCTTTTCCATCTCTTTAAAGAATGATGATGGAATATAGATCAGGACTGCATTGTATCTGTAGATTGTTTTGAGTGATATTGTCATTTCTACAGAGTTCAGTTTTCCTATCCATGAGCATAGTATATTCTTCCATTTCTATGGATCTCTTTTGGTTCCTTGTAGTAGTATCTTGTAGTTTTCTTTGTATGGGTCTTTTGTGTCTCTCATTGGATTTATTCCTAAGTATTTTATCTTTTAAATGGCTATTAAAATGGCATTTTTTTTCCTTATTTTCTTTTCAGAGATCTCTTTGTTAGTGTAGAGGAATCCTACTGATCTTTGTACGTTGATCTTGTACCTGTCACTTTGCTGAAGCCTTTTTATTAGTTCCACTGGTGTTCTTATTGTATCTGTAGGATTTTCTACATATAGGACCATACCATCTTCAAACAGAGATAGTTTTACTTCTGTGTTAATTTGGATGCCTTTCATTTTCCTTTCTTTCCTTATTGCTCTGGCTAGGACTTCAAATACAATACTGAATAGGAGTGGTGATAAAAGATATTCTTGTCTGGTTCCCATTTCCAATGGGAATGTTTTCAGTCTCTCTCCATTGAGATTTATATTGACCACTGGTTTTGTGTGTTGTTGTTGTTGTTATGTGCCATCGAGTCAGCCCTGACTCATAGCAACCCCTCCTTGGGTTTCCGAGGCAGTATCACTACGGAAGTAGGATTGCCCAACCTTCCTTCCGAGGAATGGCTGGTGGGTTTGAACCGCCAGCCTTCTGGTTAGCAGGCAAGTGTCTTAGCCACTGTGCTACCAGAGCTCCCAAACTGGTTTTGTGTATATGCCCCTAATTATACTGAAGAATATCCCTTCTATTCCTATTTTGCTATTGTTTTGTTTGTTTGTTTGTTTTAAATCTATAATAGGTGCTGGATTTTGTCAAATTCCTTTTCTGCATCAATTAATATGATCATATGGTTCTTTCCCTGTGTTTCATTTATGTGGTATATTATGTTGATTGTTTTTCTAATGTTGACCATCCTTGAATAACTGATACCACTTGGTCATGATTTATTATTATTTTGATATGTTCTTGGGCCGGGGCTCGTGGGCTGCTTTTTGCTTGGGGCAGCTCTATTTTAAGGCTGGGGCCTGAAGTAGGCAGGCCTGGGGCTTGGGGTCTGCTTTTCACTTGGGGACAGCTCTATTTTAAGGCCAGGCCCTGAGGTAGTTGAGTGTGGGGATTGAGAGCTGCTTATTGCTAGGGGACAGCTTTATTATTATTATTATTATTTTAGTTGTGATTTGGGTGAAAGTTGACAGAGCAAATTCACTTTCCAAATGGCAGTTCACATACACTTTGTCTCTTGACATTGACTACAATTTACCACAATGCAACAATTCCCCTCCCTCTTCCTCCCCATAGTTACATCTTCCCTGTGTCCTTCCCTCCATGCACTCCTGCCCCTTGACCTGCCTCCCTGTGCATACACAGCTCTTCTATGCTCCCATGATTGTTCTCTCCAATGAGTGTATCTACCTAGTGTAAATGTTCACTTTGTATGCCTTTCTTTTGTTTGGCTGGAAGCCACAGTAGTGTGTTCAATTGCAGACCTGAAGGGCAGCTAGGGGCCATAGTCTCAGGGGGTCCATCAGGCTCTATCAGACCAGTAAACCTGGTCCTTTCCACCACCCCCAAATGATTTTTTAGTTTTATTCCACATTATTCTCCCACTCTATCCAGGATCTCCTACATAGATTCCCCCTCCAAATGGTTGACAGCAGTAGCAGGCACCATCTAGTTCTTCTGGTCTCATAGTAGTATAGGCTGAGGATCACATGGTGTAACAGTTGCTCAGACTAATAGTTTCCATGAATCTTTGGTTTTCTTCATTCATCTTTTCTCTGGATGAGGAGAGACCCATCATTCCATCTAGATGGATGCTTGCAAGCTTTTAAGACCCCAGTCACTACTTGCCAACGTTGGATGTGGAACAGTTTTTGTGTAGTATGTTATGCCAATTGAGCTTGATGTCCCCTGCAACTGTGGTCCCAAGCTTACAGGTCCAACTTCTTGCTACCTCTGGGTAGATGGTTATACCCAAGAAGTGACTACAACAATATCCCTTGTCAGGGGGCAGCTCTGTTTTAAGGCCAGGGCCCTAGATAGTTGGGTGTATGGCTCAGGAGCTGCTTTTTGCTTGAGTGTGGCTTTATTTTAAGGCTGGGGCCTGGGGTAGGCAGATGTAGGACTCAGGGGCTGCTTTTCACTTGGATGTGGCTCTATTTTAAGGCTGGAGTCTGAGGTAGGTGGGCACAGAGCTCAGGGGCTACTTTCGCTTAGGGGCAGCTCTATTTTAAGGCCAGGGATTGAGGTAGGTGGGTGCAGAGGGGTTAGGAACAACTAAGGGAGGTGAACTTGTCTGTCAATGTGTCATCCTGTGGTGGCTTACGTGTTGCTGTGAGGCTGGGGGTTATGCCACTAGTGTTGCAAAATGAAAGCAGAGTTACCCATGGTGGACAGGTATCAGTGGAGCTTCCGAACTAAGACAGACTTGGAAGAAGGAAGAGGTCATCCACATTTCAAATAATTGGCCAGTGAAAACCTTATGAATAGCAGTGAAATGCTGTCTTATATATTACTGGAAAATATTATGAACAGCCCTGAAACACTGTCTGATATAGTGCTAGAAGATGAGCCCATCAGGTCAGAAGGCACTCAAAATTTGACTGGGGAAGGGCTGACTCCTCAGGGTAGAGATGACCTTAATGATATGAATGGAGTAAAGTTTTTGGAACCTTCACCAGCTGATGTAGCATGACTCAAAATGAGTAGAAACAAATGCAAACATCCATTAATAATTAGAACATGGAATGTACAAAGTATGAATCTAGGAAAATTGGAAGTTGTCAAAAATGGAATGGAATGCATAAAGATCAATATCCTAGGTATTTGTGAGCTGAAATGGACTAATTTTGGCCATTTTGAATCAGACAACCATATGATCTGTTATGATGGGAATGACAAATTGAAGCGGAATGGTGTGGCATCCATCATCACAGAGACTGTTTCAAGATCTGTCCTGAAGTACAATGCAGTCAGTGATAGCATAATATCCACACACCTGCAAGGAAGACCAGTTAATATTACTATTATTCAAATCTATGCACCAACCACTAAAGCCAAAAATGAGGAAATTGAAGATTTCCACCAACTTCTGCAGTCTGAAATTGACCAAGCATGCAATCAAGATGTGTTGATTATCACTGGTGACTGCAATGCAAAAGTTGGAAACAAAGAAGAGTTACCAGTAGTTGGAAAACATGGCCTTGGTGATGGAAATAACACTGGGATCGCATGATGATAGAATTTTGAAAGATCAATGGCTTATTCATTGAAAATACCTTTTTTCAACAACATAAGCAGTGGCTATACACATGGACTTCACCAAATGGAATACATAGGAATCAGATTGACTACATCTGTGGCAAGAGGTGATAGAGAAGTTCAATATCTTCAGCCAAAACAAGGCCAGGAGCTGATAGTGGGACAGAGCATCAACTGCTCATTTGCAATTCAAGCTGAGGTTGAAGACAATTAAAACAAGTCCTCAAGAGTCAAAATATTACCTTGGTAATATCCCTCCTGCATTTAGAGACCATTTAAAGAATAAATTTGATACATTGAACACCAATGATCAAACCAGAGGAATTGTGGGATGACATCAAGAACATCATCCATGAAGAAAGCAAGAGGTCATTAAAAAAATGAGAAAGGAAGAAAAGACTAAAATGAATGTCAGAAGAGCCTCTGAAACTTGCCCTTGGATGAGGAGTAGCTAAAGCAAATGGAAGAAATGACAAGATAAAAGAGCTGAACAGAAGATTTCAAAGAGCAGCTCAAAAAGAAAAAGTCAATTATTATAATGAAATATGCAAAGACCTGGAGTTAGAAAAACACACTCTGCATTTCTCAAGATGAAAGAAATGAAGAAAAAATTGAAGCCTTGAGTGCAATCCTGAAAGATTCTATGGGCAAAATATTGAATGATGCTTGAAACATCAAAAGAAGATGGAAGGAATACACAGAGTCACTGTACCAAAAAGAACTGGTAGATCTTCATCCATTTTAGGAGATGGCATATGATCAAAAACCAATGGTACAGAAGGAGGAAGTCAAAGCTGCCCTGAAGGAATTGGCAAAGAACAAGGCTCCAGAAATTGATGAAATACACATTGAAATGTTTCAACAAACAGATGCCCCACTGTAGGTACTCACTTGGCTATGCTAAAGGATTTGGAAGACAGCTATCTGGCCAACTGACTAGAAGAGATCCGTATTTTTACCCACTCCAAAGAAAGGTGATCCCACAGAATGTGGAAATTATTGAACAATTTCATTAATATCACATGCAAGTAAAATCTTACTGAAGATAACTCAAAAATGGTGTCAGCAATATATTGACAGAGAGCTTCCAGAAATGCAAGCTGGATTCAGAAGAGGATGTGGAATGAGGGATATCATTGCTGATGTCAGATGTATCTTGACTGAAGGCAAAGAACACCAGAAAGATGTTTACTTGTGTTTTATTGACTATGCAAAAGCATTCAATCATGTCAATCATAACAAATTATGCATAACATTGTGAAGAATGGGAATTCCAGAACACTCAATTGTGCTCATGAAGAACCTGTACATAGACCAGGAGGCTGTTGTGTGAACAGAGCAAGGGGATACCACATGGTTTAAAATCAGGAAAGGAGTGTGTCAGGGCTGTAGCCTTTCACCATACTTACTCAATCTGTATGCTGAGCACATTATCTGAGAAGCTGGACTATATGAAGATAATTGTGCCATCAGGATTGGAGGAAGAATTATTAACAACCTGCATGCAGAAAACACAACTTTGCTTGCTGAAAGTGAGGATGACTTGAAGCATTTACTGATAAAGATTAAAGACTACACTCTGCAGCATGGATTACATCTTGACATAAAGAAAATGAAAATCCTCACAACTGAACCAATAAGCAACATCACGATAAATGGAGAAAAGATTGAAGTTGTCAAAGATTTCATATTACTTGGTTCCACAATCAACACCAATGGAAGCAGCAGTTAAGATGTCAGAGTTTTTATTGCATTGGGCAAGTCTGCTGCAAAAGATCTCATTAAAGTTCTGAAGAGCAAAGATGTCTGCTTGAAGACTAAGGTGTGCCTAACCTAAGCCATGGTATTTTCAATCACCTCATATGCATGTAAGAGCTGAAAAAGAGTTGATGCTTTTGAGGAAGAGAAAAAGAGTTGATGCTTTTGAGTTGTGGTGTTGGAAAAGAATACTGAAAGTACCATGGACTGCCAAAAGAACTAACAAATCTGTGCTGGAAAAAGTGCAGCTGGAATGTTCCTTGGAAGCGAGAATGGCCATACTTCATTTCACCTACTTTGGTTATGTTGTCAGAAAGGACCATTCCCTGGAGGAGGATATCATGCTTGGTAAAGTAGAGGGTCAACCAAAAAAGGGAAGGCCATCAAAGAGTTGTATTGACACAGTGGCTGCAATGATGGGCTCAGGTATAGCAAGGATCATGAGGCTGGCACAGGACCAGACAGTGTTTCATTCTGTTGTACATAGGGTTGCTATGAGTCAGAACTGATTCAACCACACCTAACAGCAATAACAACATAAGAAAAACTATTTTAGCTCAATATAGGAAAAATATAGAACAAACAATTTGAGTCTAAACACTCTCAAAGGTAGCAGATTTTCTGTTACTAGGGATTTTCATTTAAACTGGATGCCTTTGTGGAAATGTTATAGCACTGGGCTAAGATTATAATTCTTTTCAGTCATGACATTTGTCTGTTGTGTGCTGTTGTTTATCTAGCATTTTCTTATCCTGCCATGCAAGACCAACCATTTTTTTAGTTTACCTTCCATTTTTTTTAGACATGTCCAAGTTAATCCCTAAATCTGCAATTCCCTTGATTTGCAGTCAGTCCTGTCAATTTTTTATCCCATTTTTCAATGGCCAGAGCATCTGTCAGCTTTTCTTGAAAAATTTCCCTCATCCCTACTTCCCACATCATCACTAGTACATGTGTTCCTCTTCTATTCTGAAATGTCACTACTTCATTTATCCAATTTAAGCCTTTTAATCATCTGTCTATTTCTTTTATTTCTTCTCTTACCTCCTAGAATGTCAACTTCCTAAGGTCAGGAATGATCTTTGTATTGTTACATCCCCTATGTTGTTGTTGCTGTTTTTGGGTGCTGTCAAGTCAATTTTCAACTCATAGTGACCCCATATGACAGAGTAGAACTGTCCCATAGAGTTTTATAGGCTGTCATCTTTATGGAAGCAGAACATCAGGTCTTTCTCCCATGGAGTCACTGTGTGGGTTTGAACTGCCCAACCCATCAGTTAGCAGTGGAGCACTATTCCCTGTAGGACCTCATATCATGGAATTCCTTTCTTTATTCATTCAATAATTTTTTTTTTCATGTTTAGGGTGAAAGGGTAGATTCAATAATCTTTAAGGACCCTTCTAACTTAAAAAAAAATCTGTAAATCTGGTTCTAAAACTTAAGGTATTGTTAATATACAAGAGAACAATGACTGTGAATACAAGGGGGTCAGATATACTGATGGCACTTTGCTTTTGTAAGAAAGTTTTTTAAATCTGGTTTTGAAAGGAAGATATTTTATCTTCCAAGAAATTTTGCAACATTCTTACTGAGATATTCAACACATGTTCCTGATAGAACTTTAAATATTAAAAGAATTGTACATCTGGTTATATTTACATGAAATTAAGTGACACGAAATCAGTGCTCCATGAAGTTAAAGGTAGTCCAATTAAGAACATCAAAAAAGTAAACAATGAATTCTGGCAAGACTTAAGAGGGAGAACATCTTGCTGTGATAGATCATAAGTTTTTACCCTTCATTTATCTCTACCCTCTCTTCCAGTTATCTACAGTAAATACAGAACTTTTCCATTGTTGCAGATTTCTGTTTGGCAAATTGCTGCCAAATTTCCAGATGTTTCTCAATATAAATTTATGGAAAATTTGGTTGTCCAAAGCTCAGAGGAAGGACTGTAAGATTAGATTTGATAAAACAAGAAAACAAGAAGAAGAAAAAAAAGCCAGAGTAATTTGCATTGAAAAATAAGCCTGGACTCTATTTCAACTGACTTTTACCTTTTCATCTTCCCATCTGTGTTCATTTCTCAAGTGACTGAAATGAGGGAGAACAAAAAGCCAAATTGGAATCCCTGGGTGGTGCAAACGTCTAAGCACTGTGCTACTACCTGAAAGGTTGGTGGTTAGAACACACACAGAGATACCTCAGGAGATAGGCCCAGTCATCTGCTTCCCAAGGTCACAGCCATGAATACCCTATAAAGCATAGTGCTATTTGCACACATGGGGTCACCATGAGTCAGTAATGATTCAGTGGCCACTCATTTGATTTTCTTGGGTAAAAGTCAAATTATAATTGGAAAGACGTGACTCTGGCCCCCAGGAAAACTTAAGTATGTTGGACTCTAACAAGGCAATTTGATCAGGTCAGAAGTAAGAGTGTTGCATACCTCTTAGAAAATAATCTGAATCTTTTAACTACCAGCAATTAAAATCCTTTAGAAAAAAAACCTTAGAGAAAATTTTTCTTACCAGTCTGAGATAAAAAGCTACTGAAAGGAGGAAATCCTGTGACTCTTTGACCATCCTGGCACCTCAGGAATTAACCAAAATCAGCGATTTCCCTCTGGACACATCTTATGCTTTCTGCTACCTTGCCCTTCTCTTCTATAATTTCCCTCCCTCTCAGCCTAACCAGGAGCAGAGTCAGTATGATGCAGGCCAAGAACAGTCAGCAGAAAGACTGTGGATATTTTTTCCTTTTTTAGTTGGATGCTTGCCCTAAATAAAGAAAAATTTAGGATTAACAAGTTATAACCAGAGTCATGGTGCTCTGATCATGATCAGATCATTACTGTCTGATTTCATACTTTTCTGATAGATTCATGAAGCGTATAAATGAGATCAAAACTTAAGTATGGCCCCACATCCCTTCTTTCTGGTATTATTAATTAAAATAAACTTCTAAATATAAAAGGAGCATCGTTATAAATCATCACACTTTCTGACATTATTACCTAAAGCATGCTTTTTAACAACATTGTAGAGTAGGCATTAAGATGCTAATGGACCATTCAGAAGAATTAACTTGATTTTCCACAAGGATGGAGCATGAGGGCTGATGATTAAATATTGATTTTCTTTTCTCACAAAATTGTATCTTATGTTCCAAAGGCATTAGCTTTGTTTTGCAGGGGAATTTAATCTTCTCTGGGATTTTAATCCCCACCAAATATATTGACATTCTTTAGGAGCATGCACAGGAGAGATAGCTCCTGTTTCTTCAGCCTCAGCCTTGTATAACTCTTGTAACAGCGCAGGGACTCAAGGGTAAGCAGGTGTGGGGTATCTGCATACTGAATGATGGCTTTACACTATCTATACTCTTGTAAGGCTAATTTGTAGTCTGTTGTGGTACCTCATCATTATGAGTTTGGACTCATAACGACCCCATGTGATAGACTAGAACTGCCCCATGGTGTTTTCTAGGCTGCAACCTTTATGGAAAGCATATCTAGGTCTTTCTCCCAGGGAGCCAGTGGATGGATTCAAACTGCTGACCTTTCAGTTACCAGCCAAGTGCTTAACCATTTGTATAACAGCGTTGCTTAGTTTGTTGACAAGAAAGCATTTTTATATTCAGTATGGAATATTCCTGCCATAAAGCTTTTAAGCTTCATAATCCTTTTCTGGAAAATTGACTGCCACCTGGATAGTCAAAACAATAATCAGACTCTCTATTTTCAATATAAAAATTTATAATATGAAATATACCATCTATTAAAAAAAAGTATATGTGAAGTATATGTGTTTAAGTAAAATGAACAGTTATACTGGCCACCCAGCTTAAGAAGTGAACATTAACAGTATCTTAAAGTCACCCATGTATTGATCCCCAGTCACAGACCCTAAAAGGCAATCTCAACCATTATCTTGAATAAACCAAAACCAAACCCATTGCCATTGAGTCGATTCCAACTCATAGTGACCCCCATTGAGTTACCAAGGCTGTAAATCTTTACAGAAGTAGAATGCTTCATTTTCCTCCCAGGAGCAGCTGGTGGGTTTGAACCACTGACCTTCTGGTTAATAGCCCAAAATTCCATACCTACTATGCCACCAGAGCTCCTTTTATTATAATCTTGATTAGTGCTTTTTTTTCAGTTTTATAACTCACATATGCTACCTGTGGTATCTTAATGTGCACACACACACATATAATATTGTGGTTTTAATTTATATAAAAGACATTGCACTTTTTTCCCCAGGGACTTGTTTTTCTTAGTATAACGTTTATGAGAATCATTCATGTTGGTATTTGTAGGCCTAGTTAATTCATTTCTGCCTGTTATGTAAATGAAAATTTTGTTTTGTTTCCAGAATTTTACTGTTATAAACAATGTTGCTAGGAACATCCCTGAACATGCACCTTTGAGAGTAATTGCTAGGTTATAGGTTATGAATGTCTTCAGCTACGCTGGATAATATTCCCAATTGTTTTCCCATTTGGCTCCCAGTAGCATATAGAAGTTTCTGTTCTTCTACTTCACCAAGACTTGATATTGTCATTCATTTTAATTAAGCACAGTTGGCGAGTATAAAATTATATTTCATTGTGGCTTGATGTTTCATTTTCCTGATTCTAATAATGTTAAACATAGTTTTATGTACATAATGACCATTTAATTATTATTGTTTGCCCATTTTCCTATTGAGTTGTTTGACTTTTACTTACTGATATATGAAATATAATATAAAACTAGAATACAAAAAAATTACGCACAATTTAATAAATAATTTTAAGGCAAAAATCTGTGTAAGTACAACCTAAGTCAAGAAATAAACATTTTCAGGACCCCTAAATTCTCTAATTCAAACCTACACTTTGTTGCAGAAGAAATCATCCCCTTAACTTTTGTGACGATTATTTCCTTGCTTTTTAAAATAGTTTTACCACATAGGTACAATTTAGTGTGGCCTGTTTTGAACTTTATCCTGCAAGTATTCTTTAGGATTTTGCTGCTTTAGATCAACATTATGTTAATGAGACTTAGTCTAATCTTTTATCCCATCTTAAAGGCTTCAGGATTTGGAGTCCATCTTTCATTAGCCCTATACCTTTGCCCACTAACTCAAATTTATGTTGGATTATCTGAGTTGAAACTTAAATAACCTAAAACAAAATAATATTCATCTAAATGTATTTATGTCTTGCATTTTATCCTAACTTACAAATGTCTCTATGCTAATTTCAGATGAGTCAGGAGATTTCTCTAAAATCCTAGTTACTTGCTGTTCTGGCTACCTTGTACCGTTCTAACAGAAGATACCACAAATGGGATGGCATTAACAAACAAGAGTTTATTCTTACAATTTGGAGGCTTTAAGTGCAAGTTTAAAGTGCCAGGCTCTAGGGACTGACTGAAAGCCCCTCAACCATGGTCTTCAGCTCTGTCTTCTGCTCCCCGCCCTCTGAAGCTAGAGGCTTTTCTTCACTCAGCTGCTGGCTGCTGAGGCTGACAAACCCAAGGTTGAGAAGTAACAAGGCACAGTCTCGGTATTACCAAACTACATGGCAGGCCCTTAATTCAAGTTCATTAAAAGTCCCAAGGTCAGCAGAGCATGGCAGGTTGCTGAACGACATGGAGACACGTAGCGTTCAAGCATGCCATAAGCTAGAGACCATTCCCAAAGCTGCTGCTTATATACGGGAAGCAGACCACATCCCTAAAGCAGCTACTCAGCTGCTTGTGGTAGATCCTACCATGGAGCTGATTGCCAGTCTCATCATGAGGAAAAACTACCACCACTGCCCAGCCACTCAACCAGGCCCAGCCAAGTTGACACACAACCTTAACTATCACATTTGCTGTGGTGGTGTTGTTGTTGTTATGTGCCGTCAAATTGGACCCAACTCATAGCGACCCCTCCTTGGGTTTCCAACGCAGTACTACAGAAGTAGATTGCTCCATCTTCCTTCCGAGGAGTGGCTGGTGGGTTTGAACCCCCAGCCTTCTGGTTAGCAGTCAAGTGCCTTAGGCACTATGTTACCAGAGCTCCTATTTGCTGTGGTAGCAGATTTATTTTCTTTTTATTACTACCTTATTCCCAAACATTTTATATGTTTGGTATAATCATTAATTAATGTTCATACACCCACATTTCACATCTACCACCTCGGAGGCATGACCAGTTCTTTTACAGCCTTGTCTTCAAAACCAGTAGCCAGAATACATACCTTAGAAGAACTTGTGCTCTCTTGGGCTCATGGAACATAATATGAAATACCCAGGTTAAGTTATAGCATAAATATTCAAATTTTATGCCTAATCTCATAGTACTTAGTAAACACTAATGAGTAGAACCTAAGGACACTACCAATTATCAACAGATAAATATTTTAAAAAACAACCAAAAACTTACTGGTCTTCAGCTAGTTTTCTTACTCTCAGACTCTCTTTCCTAAAACATCCTCTGAGTTCAATTCAAGTTAGTTCACTTCAACAAATGATTTTTGAAAACCTAGATAATATCTCCTCCCTCGAAGAAATAAAAAAGCTCCGGTGGCATAATGCCTAAGGCATTTGACTGCTAACCAGAAGGCTGGCAGTTCAAACCTACCAGCCACTTCTAGGAAGAAAGGTTGGGCAATCTACTTCCGTAGGGATACTGCCTCAGAAACCCAAGGAAGGGTCGCTATGAGTCGTATTCGACTCAACGACAGTGAGTTTCGTTTCGTTTTGTTGAATAAATAAATGGAAGAAGGAAAGAAAAATAAAATTTATAAATAAGTGGTTTCTTCTTCAGTGGGCTCGCAGTCTAGGAAAGAAGTCATACACACACACACACACACACACACAAGCTGTGCGCATTGGTTAAGTGCCCTGTTGCTAACCAAAAGGTTGGCAATTCAAACTCACCAGCTGCTCCATGGGAGAAAGATGTAGCAAACTGCTCCCACAAAGATTGAAGCCTTGGAAATCCTATGGGGAGTCTACTCTGTCCTATAGGGTCACTATGAGACATAATTGACTTGACAGCAATAAGATGTATACCATATTGTATAAAGGTAATAACAGAAACCAGAACAAGGTGAAAGTAACATGCAGGAGGTAGTGATTAACTCTATTAGCATTCATGATGTTAGAGGAAGATGTCACAGAAGAAGGAGGACATCTGTACTGATTTTAAAAGGAAGAATACAAATTTCCTTTGCCAGGATAGACAAAGGCCTGGAGATTGCAATGAATTCAGTGAACTACATTGGTCCAGTATGGCTGGAGCTTTAATAAGAGGGAGCTGAAGAGACACAAGGCTCCAAAGAGAATCAGAGGTCAGATTGGTGAAGAGTTTGAACTTTAATCTGAAAGTAATAGGAAGCCACTTCAGAATGGAGACATGATTAAATCTGTGTTTTAAGAACATAACGTTCAAGATGCTAGAGAGTTTAAGCTGACAGCTGTATGGTAAGGATTAGGATTGGTCAGCTTGATTGACAGTAACCCAAAATAACACTGTATTAAAAAAAAAAATTTAGTCCAGAAATCTAGTTCAGGGCTGGTATGGTGCCCGAGGTGCCATGATGTCAAAGACTCAGTGTCTCTGTTTGCTCTCAGATGTAGCCCTACTCTAAGGGCAAAGACAGCAGCATCTACATTCCAGGCAGCAAGTTTAAGTAGGGACAGTGAAAGAGAGGGCAAAGTGTGTCTCTCAGCTGTCTTGTTAAGAAGATCACCGGAAACTGCCACATGACATTTGTACCTACTTCCCAATGGCCATAACTTAGTCACATAGTCACATCTAGCTGCAAAGTAATCTGAGAAACATATTAAAAAAAGAAATGGAATTGGAGGACAGTGGGAAGTTTTTGCCACTGAAAAATAAGATATTGGCACAAGGGAGCCCAATAACTAAACCGTCAGAGTATTGCAGTGAGAGATAATAAGGACTATTCTAAGGCTAAGTCTCTAAGGGTAGAGAGTGATAGCAAGACATGAGAGCTGTTTAACAAGCAGAATTGGTGATCTAGTGGATGGGGTGATAGCCCTTAGTTTCTGGCTAGAGTGGTTAAGTAGCTAGAGGTAGCTAGGAATAAACAAAAAACAAGAAAAAAAGATCAAAGTAGTAGATTTACGATATAAAGTCATCTTGCTTCTAACACTAGCTTTTCTTCACTATCTTCTACAAATGTTTGGATTTTGCTTTCAAGCTGAAGGGGAGGTACCAGTATCCAAACAACACAGGATGCTGGCCTTCTCTTCCTCTTCAAGACAGTGAAACAGAAAAACAATCCCAGACCTGACTGTTACCAAATGGATGAATAACCAAGGGCAAGTGAGTTCATCCTCTGGGCCTTAGTTTCCTCATTTGTAAAATAGGAAAGTTAAGCCAGCTAATTTCTGAGGTGTCATCCAGCTATAGAATTATTTGATTCACTAATCAAATCTATTGCCCATGCTAATCAACAGCAGAAAAGTTATCAACCTAGTGTCACTCCGGCCACGCTTTCTTTGCCAGTGGAAAGAAAGTAATTGAAGCAATATCTTAAAGTTCAAGTAAATACAATTTCCTGCCTAATTGTCTCCCACTGTTTTTCACTTGGCTGTTAGAAACCTAGTTTAATGTGGTTGGGTAGTATTAAATTTCAGTGGATTTATAAAGTATCTTATTAGAGTAGGGGGAGGAGGGTTGCCAATTGCATTTCATAATTACTCTAAAAGGTTTTACTTTGGAGAAAAAGCATTACTTTTCCTCTTATGTATATAAGCCTACATGTGGTAGCTGAAAATATTTCCCTTGAGTTAAGTATTTTCCCTTTTGGTTGGTCGAGTACACACAGTTCTACCTAGTACAAAGGATTAAACTGATCTGTTTAGCACAGAGCAAAGTAATGGCAGCAGCATGTGATTTTTGGCAGAAGGAACACTTTGTAATTGCTAATTTCCTAGATCCGAATTCAGCTAACGGTTGCAGCCTAAATCCGTAGCACTCTGCAAGTCTTAACAATCAGAACCCAAGGATGCTGTCAGTTTTTGTCAAATACAGATGAATCTAGAGTAGTAGGGAGTTTGCTGAGGATTAGCTTTTGGGAAGGAATGTTCAAATCCAAGACCCTGAATGCCTTACAAAGGCATGAAAGAGCCCACGTCCACCGAACATTATTGGTGGAGTCAGGTGCTTGTTTTGGCCCAAGTCCCTCTTCTCATCTCCATTGTGCACTGTGCCAACTGGCAGCTGTCCTCAAGGTCAGACTCTGAAAAATCAGCAACTCAAATTAAATGAGAACCAGTAATGCTTTCAGCAGGTATAATCCATTTTACTTGAAAAGTATTTCTACTAGTATTTCTTTAGATACAAAAAAAGTTTGGAAATCTGATATAAAGGTAATATTTTGGAACCAATATCTAGCACTACATTTGCATTTTTCAGCCAAAGAAAAATATTCCTTACTGAGTAGGTATTAAATCTCAATCTATGTTGAAAATACACATTTTCCAGGTGGCCAAAAAAACAAAAAACAAATAAGACTGAGATGATATGATCAACACTGAAGCCAGAGGTTGTTTTTTTTTCTCCCTCAAGTCCTCAAATAATCTTCAGCTCTCTCAGTTTTATTTTTATATTAAACATTCTTTGCATATGGCAAACCAGACTTTAAAATTCAAGTTTCTTTACTCTTTGTGAAAGCATTACCTTTCAGCATGTTTGGAGGCTGTGAGATCTGGGGTTTTGGATTGCAGCTAACACTGCTGGACTGCTGCATACCTGATTAGATCTTTGAAATAGTTTCAAATCTGTATAATGTGGGGATTAGAAGTAACTTCTCAAAAAATCTAAATAATAATCGAAAGCTTGAAATTTGTGGTGGGACCCCCTACATGACATGGCACAATGAGGAGAAGTTTGGTTGTTACTCACTGAGCATTAATCAAATCCAAGTACAATCCCTTCCCACACAGGTAACCTTGGGCAAGTCAGCCTCTCACAGTTAATTTCTGGTTGTTCCAATTGCATGTTAAGTGTGAAAATTCGTGGATATGTTTCATATATTATAATAATCAATAAAATGGCAACTCAGTTCCTCCAGTTGCTCAGAGCTAAAATCCTGAAGTTACACTTATCTCCTCTCTTTCTCTCACACCCCACATCTAATCTTTCAGTAAATCCTGGCAGTTTCCTTTAGATTATATCCAAACTCTGACCAGGCCTCATCACCTCTGATGTTGCCACCCTGGTGTGCGGGACCATCAACACTCCCTGGATGATGGCAACAGCTTCCTTGTCTGATCTCTCTGCTCTCTGCTCCCCTTTAGGCTGTTTTCAGTACAGAAGCTACAGATGTCCTCTAAAAGAGAAGTCAAATCATGTCACTTCTCAGCTTGAGGCCCTCTAATCACTTCCCCATTCTTTCTGAGTAAAAGCCAAAGTCCTTCTCATGACTGATAAAACCCTAAGGATCTAGCCACTCTATAACCCTCACTCATCTCCTATCACTGTCTAGCCACCTCTCACTTTTGCTCCCTCTGAACCAGCCCCACTAGCTTCTTTGCCAGACACGCCCCTGCCCCTGCGTTGGGCCTCTGTACCTCTTCCCTCTGCCTGTATCCTTCAGATAGTCCTAAGGACACTCCCTCACCTGTTTCAAGATTTTACTCATGTTTCCTTCTTAAGGGTTTCACTAGCCACCCTATCTACATCTGCAAATTTCTGATTGTCTTTATCCTCCCCTCTACTGCTTCGTTTTTTCCTTAGTACTCATCACACTGAACCAATTACTTATTTTTTATTGCTTTATTTTTTCTTGGAATGTATGCTCTAAGAGGGGAAGGATTTTTTGTTTTGTTTTGTTTTTTTCTGCTGCAGTTCTAGCCCCTAGAAAAATGCCCAACACATAGTAAAAAACAAACCCACTGCCATCAAGTTGATTTCAACTCATAGAGACCCCATTGGACTTCTGAGATGGTAAATCTTTATGGAAGTAGATTGCCCAGTCTTCCTTCTGCAGAGTGGCGGGGGGTTTGAATCACCAACCTTCTGGTTAGCAGTATAATGCCATAGGCACTACGCCTCAATAAATATTTGTCCAATCGAAGAATGAATGAATGAATAAACCATAAAGTACACTTAAACACAGAGTAGTATTAATGGTAATTATAGAAAATATCAAAGGAAACACAAGAGCAAAATCTTATGAAGATCTTGGAAAGTCTAAATGTCACCTTATAAATACACATGTTATATACACTTACCAAATGTCGTCACCATAAAAATTCATTTTTAACAGAAATATTTCCAGTTCCCCATAGATTGCTCAAATTGTTGATCTTCTTATAACTAAAGTAACTCATTTAAACGTTCAATTCAATAAATTAATTTGCCTTTTCTATAGTAGTTAGTTGGAGCCCTGGTAGTGCAATGCTTAAGCACTTACCTACTAACTGAAAGGGTGACAGTTTGAACCCACCTAGTGACTATGCAGGAGAAAGGCTTGGTGATCTGCTCTTTTAAGATTATAGCTCAGAAAACCAAACCCTGTGGGGCAGTCTACACTGTCACGTAGGGTCACTATGAGTTGAAATCGGCTCAGTAGCACATAACAACAATAGCAACAACAGTACTTGGTTACTATATTCAAAACTAGAATAAAAATTATGTTTTTTGTGGAAGGGGGACTTTTTTTGTTATTTTAGTTTGTGTACAAATTCAACTTTTTAATTTAGTTCAGAACATAAATTCAAATTAAAGCCATTAGCTAGAAATAATTCTGGAAGTAATTTCATTCTGTCACTCGTATTCCCAATAACATTACATTATGTTAAAAGAGAAGAACTCATTTTAATGATTTTCTTACTTTCCTGAGGTAAGTGTAAACAAATGGCTAATTAAATGACAGATTAACAGGCTGCCTATATTGACACCTTTGCTCTCAATCTAGAAAGCTCTAAATTTAACTCATTATAGTACCACAAAAGGAGCTCTGGTAGCATAGTGACTAAGACACTTGCCTGCTAACCAGATGGCTGGCGGTTCAAACCCACGAGCCACTCCTCGGAAGGAAGGTTGGGCAATCCTACTTCCGTAGTGATACTGCCTCGGAAACCCAAGGAGGGGTCGCTATGAGTTGGGGCCGACTCGACGGCACATAACAACAACAGTACCACAAATGTATTATAATTAACCTTACAAAAGTATAAGCAACAGAAACATAAATTATCAGTCTGACAATTTTATACACCCCTGCTATAAATTAAATGGAAGAGCAGTTTGGATAGTTTTACTTCTTTTTCTTATGATTTTTAATATATTGGTTCAGGCACAATCTACTAATTATTATGATCACCCATGGACATTGATTACTGGTAAGTAATTTATTGAACAAAAACATACAAGGCAGCTCCTGGGTTTCTATGCTAAGTGCCCTGTAGGACATTCAAAGGACATAGATAAAGTTTAATAGAATCCTATATCAGTAAGATTACAGAGAAACAGACAAATTGCTACAACCTCCAATGAGAACAATTTGTCGATAAAAATTAAAGTTTTACATACCCTTTGATCCTCCAATTCTACTTCTAGAATTTATCTTGCAAACATACTAACAAGTGTGAAATGTTGAATGCATAAACATATCTACTGCAGGATTTTCTGATAGGCAAGACTGGAAACACTCTAAATGTCCCTCAACTGATGATTAGGTAGAACAAATTTTATTCAACAGAATTTTATGTAGTCATTTAAAAGAAAGAGGCAACTCTATACAAACTATAACTATTGTCAAGATGTATCAAGTGAAAAAAATGGGTGCAGAAAATGACTTTAGGATGCCCTCATTTAATATCTATATTATGCACTTGAAATGGTGGGTGAGTGGTATAGAACTGACAAGGAAAACTGTGTTAAAGAACATTTAATCTGATAGGGATTTGCAAAATGGCCTAAAGCAAGAATAAACTAGGGTTGAGGTTACCTTACAGGCTGGTACACTAATCTGGATATGAATTAATAAGGATGAAAGACTAGACTGGAATCAGTGAGAATTAAAAAGATACAATGACTCCAGAGCACACTTACAAAATGCCTAAAATATCTCTGCAAGGATACAGTAGAGACTGGTATCTTACTGCCTCTGGGGAAGAGAGCCAGGTGGCTGGGCACAGGTGTAGGAAGAGGAGATTCCCTTTTCACTCTTCTTTATTTAATGACAGTACCACCCTTCATGAGATGGATTGACACAGTGGATGCAACAATGAGCTCAAACAAAGCAATGCTTTTTAGGATGGCATAATCAATATTATACATATTTTACTTTTGTTATTGTTGTTGTTATGTGCCGTGAGTCGGCCCCTACTCATAGCGACCCCTCCTTGGGTTTCCGAGGCAGTATCACTACAGCAGTAGGATTGCCCAACCTTCCTTTACCTCTTTTTAATCTCTTGGAAATCTTTATGGACAGTGTTTTGTTCTGCTGTATGTGAAATCACTGAATCAAATCCAATTCCACAGCATCTAACAACAATAACCATGTTCATATATTACCAGTTTTTCAAAAGCAAACTTATATATAATTGAAAATTTTAGAAAGACACAGAAGTTACAGTGCTTGTACTTAGTTCCATAGGTAAAATTGACTTAAAATTTTTTTTTAAAAAATGAATCTAATGTATGATACTGGTTAAAAATTAAATGGAGTTCTGAGAGAGAAGTAGGAGAGAATCATCTCAAAAGGCTTCATGAAGGGGGAGGTGAGCTGAACCTTGAAGGGTGGGAAAGATTTATCTTGTTAGAGGAACAGATAAATACAGAGATGAGACTCCACTGTGACATATGAGGGAAACAGTGTCTGGAACCACATGACAAGGACAGAGGCCAGTGTTGGGGAAGTAAACCCAAAATCAAATCCACTGCCTTTGAGTCAATTCTGACTCTTAGCAACCCTATAGAAACTCTGGTAGCTTAGTGCCTAAGGCACTTGACAGCTAACCAGAAGGCTGGTGGTTCAAACCCACCAGCCACTCCTCGGAAGGAAGATGAGGCAATCTGCTTCCGTAGTGATACTGCTTCAGAAACCCAAGGAGGGGTCGCTATGAGTCAGGTCTGACTCGATGGCACATAATAACAACAACAACAACAACAGTGACCCTATAGGATAGAGTAGAACTGCCCCCACAGGTTTCCAAGGCTGTAAATCTTTATGGAAACAGACTGCCACATCTTTCTCCCATGGGGCAGTGATTGGGTTAGCAATGGAGCCCTTAAACGCTGTACCACCAGGGCTCCTTACTGGGAGAAGCGGGAGTGTGAATATTGCTAGATTTGACAGACCAGTTGCCTATCTTCTACTGACTGAGGAGGAGCAATTTCTCTGGAATGGTGACCTCAGTAGCTTTAGAAAGAACATACAGTGAACACAGAGAAAGGAAGAGAGATCCATTGACCAGTCAAATTAGCTGAAAGCACTCTGGCTAGAAATGAAGCAAGATATGTCATACCAACCTCATCCTAACTCAAAGTCAGTAAGTTACAGATAGGTCCAATTCTGGAGGGACTTGAAATGGTGGGTGAGTGGTGTAGAACTGACAAGGAAAACTGTGTTACAGAACATTTAATCTGATAGCGGTTTGCAAGATGGACTAAAGCAAGAATAAACTAGGGTTGAGGTTAGTTTACAGGCTGGTACACTAATCTGGATATGAGTTAATAAGGACGAAGGACTAGACTGGAATCAGTGAGAATTAAAAAGATACAATGACTCCAGAGCACATGTAACAATGAGAATCCAGTGACAAATGAGAACAAGATTAAAAAGAGTAAAAGTATTTTTATGTGTAATATTAACTAAAAACAAAAACAAAAAACAAACCAAAAAAAAAAAAACCAAACTCACTGCCATTGAGTCGATTTAGACTCATAGTGACCCCTCCTTGGGTTTCCGAGGCGGTATCTCTATGGAAGTAGATTGCCCAGTCAGTCTTCCTTCCCAGGAGTGGCTGGTGGATTTGAACCACCAGCATTTTGGTTAGCAGTCAAATGGCTTATGCACTGCGCAACTAAAGCTGGTTTAAAATATTTTGTTATATCATTTAAGTAACATTATATATTACAAGGAGCTCTGGTGGCACAGTGTGTAAGGCATTTGGATGCTAACCAAAAGGTCAGTGGTTCAAACCCACCAGTTGCTCTCCAGGATAAAGATGAGGCAATCAACTTCCATAAAAATTTACAAGCTTGGAAACCCTGTGGGGCTTGCTATGAAGTGGAATCACCTGATGGCAGTGTTTTGTTTTGTTTTTTTTTTAAATCATTATATATTACATGAGAAATTTTCTCAAGTGTATGATTAGTATACATTAAAGTCAGCATTTCAAAGTATCTTCTAGCTGTAACATTCTATAATTAACAAGTACTATAAAAATAACTATGTAAATCAAATTCAGATATGATTTCTTATTGATCATTGATGCAGTAACTTTTTAAGTTACTGGATTTTAAAAAAAAAACTTTTTAAAATAAGTGGTTTTATGAGAAGCCTTCCACTACGTCCAGAACTTTATTGACAATCAGTGAAGTGACTCTGTTTTAATTTTGCTACCTTTTGAGATCTTACTTGGCTATTATTTCTTAATATGCCCAAACTAAGGCCAATAAATGAATAAATACATAAATAAATAAATGGAATGGAACCTGTACTTCAGCCTATAAAGATCAAGTATATAAAGACTTTCCACTGCCTGCCCCCACCCACTCTCAACCAATTGCCAAGGAAAAAACCTAAAATACTGCTAACTGCCCCGCATCTTTTCCAGAGAGCAAGGCTTTTGGATCATGCTGTTGAGTTTCTTTCTTTTCTTTTTTAAATTTTTATTGTGATTTGGGTGAAAGTTTACAGAGCAAATTCACTTTCCACACAGCAGCTCATATACACTTTGTCTCATGACATTGACTGAAATTTCCCATAATGCAACAGCTCCCCTC
>NW_006921841.1:833007-836311 GCF_000298275.1 Orycteropus afer afer | reverse complement strand
GGTTCCACCGGGCTCTATCAGACCAGCAAACTTGGTTCCCTCCCCCCTCCTTTTTTTTGTCTCCAAATGATTTTGAGCTTTGCTCCACATTGTTCTCCCTCTCTATCAAGTATCTCCTACATGGATCCCCTTCCACATGGATGACAGTGGTAGCCAGGCACCTTCTAGTTCTTCTGGTCTAATAGTCGTATAGGCTGCAGATCAGATGGTGTACCAGTCGCTAGGACTAATTGTTTCCATGAATTTTGGATTTCTTCATTCTTCTTTGCTCTGGACAAGGAGAGACCCATCGTTGCATCTAAATGGCAGCTTGCTAGCTTTTAAGATCTCAGTTGCTACTCGCCAAAGTAGGAGGTGGAACAGTGCTTTGTATAGTCTGTTATGCCAGTTGAGTTGATGTCCCCTGCAACTATGGTCCCAAGCCCACAGGTTCAACTACTCAGTCCCTCTGGGTAGCTGGCTGTGACCAAGCAGTGAGCACAACATTGCCACTTGTCAGCTCTACTATACATTTGGAAATTCTGATCATTCACATAAACTTATAGGACCACTGTCTGCCAATCCTATACAAGTTCTTGTATACACTCTCCATTTCATAGACATACCTAATTGTTCAGCCTGTCCACCCATCTATCCACCCATATACCCATGTTTGCCTTCACTGACAATGCAGTACTGTATGTGCAAAAGGGTTCATATTTGTTGTCTGTACCTCCCATGTACCTCTCTATGTCTTTCTCATCCTCAATGCTGCCATATTGGTCACTCACATTTGGTACATTGCCCTTCTCTTCACCCAAATCAATACTTATCTCTATCTATCTAACCACATTCCCTCCCCTGCCCTCCCACCCCTGGTAACCAACAAAGAAAATTTCCTTCTATAGATAAACCTTTCCTTAACTTTTACAATAATGGACTAATACAATATTTGTCCTTTTGTGATAGACTTATTTCACTCAGCATAATGTCCTCCAAGTTCATCCATGTTATGCGGTGTTTTGCAGATTCTACATTATTCTTCAGCGTTTCATAGTATTCCATTGTGTGTATGTACCATAGTTTGGTTATCCATTCCTCAGTTGATGGACACCTAGGTTGTTTCCATCTTTTGGCTATTGTAAATAGTGCTGTGATGAAAATGGGTGTGCATATATCTGTTCTTGACATGGCTCCCACTTCTTTAGGGTATATACCTAGTAATGGAATGGCTGGGTCAAATGGTATTTATATTTCCAAATTTTGAAGGAATCACCATACTGCTTTCCACAATGGTTGTACCATTTTACAGTCCCACCAGCAGTGTATGAGAGTCCCAATCTGTCAACAACCTCGCCAGCATTTGTTATTTTCTGTCTTGTGGAACTTTGCTACTAGCGCTGGAGCAAGATGGTATCTCATTGTTGTTTTGATTTGCATCTCTCTAATAGCCAATGATCGTGAGCATTTTTTCATATGTTTGTTAGCCACTTGAATATCCTCCTTGGTGAAGGGTCTATTCATGTCTTCTGCCCATTTTTTAATTGAATTGTTTGTCTTTTTGTTATTGAGGTGTTGGAGTTTTCTATAAATTCTAGATATAAGTCCCTTGTCAAATATGTCATTACCAAATATTTTTTTGCCAATCTGTAGGTTCTCTTTTGACTCTTTTGGAGAAGTCTTTGGAAGGACATAACAATTTAATTTTTAGAAAATAGAAAACAACAAGGAGAGACTGAAATCCTCATACACTGCTGGTGGGACTGGAAAATGGTACAACCACACATAAGATATAGACAACGGAGGCAAATACTATTACATGCACAATACTGCATTACCATTAACACCAAACAACAGGCTATGGATAAATGCATATGCAGGTGAGAAGATCAGGTGGGGATAGGCAAACAGGAATATACCCTAGACCAAGGATAGGTTTGGCTGAAGATAATCTTACATACGCCTTTATGCTACAAAATTAGCCACATACAGATGCTTGGTGATAAAACAGCAGAATAGGCAGACAACCTACACAGACCCTCTTCAACAAAGAAAAGGGGAACCAATTAACACAGATTCAGAAATAATCCTGGAGCCGTGAGCTTTGAAAGGTGGGATACAGAAGTGGACTAAACTCCAACTAGTAGAAGAACCTGCATGAAAACACCAAAAGAAGAGACATACGAAGCTGCAGTCTGTTAGAGATGCTGATGGCATGGATAGGTTGGATATTGCCAAGTAGTGTTAGGACCTAAGAATTAACTTAAAAATCACCCTGCTAGCCTGGTGTTACATGGAGGACTACACTGGTGGCTGGTGAATAAAGGGAGAAGCAGCAAAGAAGGAGATGGCTGAGGTTTGGACTTCTGCCTGTCCAGAAGGCTCAGCCATTTTCAATGTATACAAGTGGTTTGACCATTTTGGATATTGAAAGTGACAGTGTTCTCCCAGATTCCAGGGACTTAAGAATGGGCTCCACTTGCCAGGAACCACAAGGACATTCAGGATATGAACAACTGGAAAGGTGTGATATTCCCCTTGTTACTCTTAGACCCCACACCCCCTTGGTGAATGTAGGTGCAGCTATCCATCACTTCCACCCACCTTTTGGGCTGCAAGAATTCCATCCCAGTCTGTGTGCTCTGATGAAGCCTGGCTGCCCTGCCCTGACCAGATTTTTTTTTCCTTTTTTTTTTCCAGTTTGTTTGTTTTTGTCTGTTTTAAAATTATTATTTTTTTGGTCCTGATTATTATTTTTCTTTATTCTTCCCTTTCCAGGTTCTAGTTTTCAGCTTTTTCTCTCTTCCCTGTTTCTGATTCCCATTTTTTTCTTTCTCATGGTTAACCCCACTCCTTGTTTTTCTTTTTGCATTTTTCCCATTTTTTTCTTCATTATTCTCCTACTATTCCTTTTTTTCTTACTTCCCTCTCTCCAGATATTGTGAGGGTTTTTTTTTTCATGATTATTCCTGTGTATTTATGTGGTGTGTTTTTTATCCACTTACTTTTACTTTTTTGATTGTAGTTTTTGTCTGAGTGGGAGACAGCAACAGTGCCCACACAACACAACTAAATCCACACCTCCTGCAGCTCCACTTACTGATTGACAACCAACCACCTTCTTCTACACCAACTGGTCAACCATAAATGACCACCAAGAAAAGCCTGACTCACCCTTAACTGCTCTTCACAAACAAGTTAGCAGAGGTCTAAATACAACAATGTCACAATGTCTTGGAGACAACAGACCATCACAGTCCACACAAAGAAGCAAGATAAAGTGGTAGAAACAAGGGAGCAGGATACAGATCCAGAACACATACCT
>NW_006921841.1:823066-830737 GCF_000298275.1 Orycteropus afer afer | reverse complement strand
GAAGAAAAAGGAAAGAGCCAAAATCAATACTTTAAACCAACATCTCCAACAATTAGAAAAAGAACAGCAAGAAAAGCCTACAGTCAACAGAAGAAAGGAAATAATAAAGATTCAAGCAGAAAGCAATGAAATAGAAAATAGAAAGACAATAGAAAAAATCAACAAGAGTAGAAGTTGGTTTTTTGCAAAGATTAATAAATTGACAAGCACTGCCAAATTTAACAAAGGAGGAGATGAACAGAATACAAATAATGTGAATAAGAAATGAAATGGGTGACATCACAACAGAACCAAGTAAAAGAAAATGGATAATATCAGGATACTATGAAGAACTGTAGGAGTTCTAGTGGCATAGTGCCTAAGGCATTTGACTGCTAATCAGAAGGCTGGTGGTTCAAACCCACCAGCCACTCCTCAGAAAAAGATTGAGCAATTGACTTCTGTAGTAGATACCACCTCAGAAACCCAAGGAGGGGTTGCTATGAGTCAGATGTGACTCAATAGCAGTGAGTGAGTTTTTTATTAAGAACTATACTCCAACAGATTTGAAAATCTGGAAGAAATGGACAGATTTCTAGAAATATACCACTTAACCTAAACTAACACAAACTGAAGTGGAAAATTTGAACAGATCCATAACAAAAGAAGAAATTGAACAAGCCATAAAAAAATTACCAACAAAAAAAGTCCTGCCCCAGACAGTTTCACCAGAGAGTTCTACCAAACATTCAGAGAAGAACTGACACCAATCCTACTCAAATTGTTCCAAAACATAGAAAAGGATGGAATCCTCCCAAATTCATTTTTTGAAGCAAGCATAACCTTGATACTAAAACCAGGAAAAGAGATCACTCAAAAGGAAAACTACAGACCAATATCTCTCATGAATATAGACAAAAAATCTTCAACAAAATCCTAGACAATAGACACCAACAATATTTCAAGATAATAATTCATTATGACCAAGTGGGGTCATATCAAGGATGGTTCAACATTACAAAAACAATCAACATCAACCACCACATAAGTAAAACAAAGGAAAAGAACCACATGATAATATAAATCAATGCAAAGAAGGCATTTGATAAAAATCCAACACTCATTCCTGAATGAAACTCTCAGCAAAATAGGAGTAGAAGGGACATTCCTCAACATAATAAAGGGCATAGATGCAAAACCAACAGCCAACATATTCTCAATGGAGAGAGACTGAAACCATTCCCCTTGAGAATAGGAACAAGACAAGGATGCTTTCTATCACCACTTCTATTCAACATTTTATTTGAAGTCCTAGCCAGGGCCATAAGGCAAGAAAGGGAAATCAAAGGCATCCAAATTGGTAAAGAAGAAGTCAAACTATCCCTATTTGCTGATGATATGATCCTATACCTAGAAAACCCAAGAGACTCAGTCAAAAACCTACTGGAACTAATTGAGAGATTTAGCATTGTGGTAGGCTGCAAGATCAACATTCAAAAATCAGTTGGATTCCACTACACCAGCAAAGGGACTGCTGAAAAGAAATAAAGAAATCAATACCATTTACAATTGATACCAAAACAAAAATTTAAAAAAAGTACTTGGGAATAAATCTTACCAGGGACACAAAACATCTGTACAAAGAAAACTATAAAAGATTATTTCAAGAAACCATAAGAGAGCTACATAAATGGAAGAACATCTCATGCTCATGGATAGGAAGATTGAACATTGTGAAAAAGTCAATTCTATCCAAAGCAATCTATACATTCAAGGCAATCCCAATCCAGATCCCATCAACATTCTTTAAGGATATGGAAAAACCAATTGCTAACTTTATATGGAAAGGAAAGAGACTTCGGATAAGCAAAGCACTATTGAAGAAGAATAAAGGAGGAAGTCTCATATCACCAAATCTCAAAATCTACTATACAGCCACAGTAGTCAAAACTGTCTGGTGTTGGTACAATGACAGACATATAAACCAATGGAATAGAATTGAGAACCCAGAAATAGATCCATCAACCTATGGTCAACTGATCTTTGACAAAGGACTGAAATCCATTAAATGAGGAAGAGAATGTTTGTTTAATAAATGTTGCTGGCAAAACTGGAGATCCATTTGCAGAAAAATGAAACAAGATCTGTACCTCACACCATACACAAAAATTAACTCCAGATAGATCAAAGACTTAAATGTGCAACCTAAAACTATAGAGTTCCTCAAGGAAAAACTAGGGGCATATTTAGGGGCCCTAATATATGGCATAAATAGACTATCAAGCATAACCCAAAATGTACAAACAGCAGAAGAGAAACTAGATGAATGGGACTTTCTAAAAATTAAATTTGTATCTGATTCCAAAGACTTCTCCAAAAGAGTCAAAAAAGAACCTATAGATTGGGAAAAAATATTCAGCAATGACATATCTGACAAAGGACTTACCTTTAGAAGTTATAGAAAACACTAACACCCCAACAACAAAAAGACAAATAATCGAATTAAAAAATGGTCAGAAGACATGAATAGACACTTCACCAAAGAGGATATTCAGGTGGCCAACAAATATATGAAGAAATATTCACGATCACTAGCCATTACTCACTGCCGTCAAATTGGATCTGATTCATGGCAACCCTTCCTTGGGTTTCCGAGGCAGTATCACTATGGAAGTAGATTGCCTAACCTTTCTTCCAAGGAGTAGTCAGTGGATTTGAACCGCCAGCCTTCTGGTTAGCAGTCAAATGCCTTAGTCACTATGCCACCAGAGCTCCCAAGATGGAAATCAAAACAACAACGAGATACCATCTTGCCCTAGCATGAGTAGCAAAGTTCAACAAGAAAGAAAATAACAAATGCTGGCGAGGATGCGTAGAGATTGGGACTCTCATATACTTCTGGTGGGACTGTAAAATGATACAACCACGGTGGAAAGCAGTATGGTGATTCCTTAAAAAGTGGAATTAGAAATACCATTTGACCCAGCCATTCCATTCCTAGGTATATATCCTAAAGAAATGAAAGCCAGGATGGGAACAGATATATGCACACCCATGTTCATCACAGCACTATTTACAATCGCCAAAAGATGGAAACAAACTAGGTGCTCATCAACAGAAGAATGGATAACCAAACTAAGGTACATACACACAATGGAATACTATGCCACCCTAAAGAATAACATAGAATCTACAAAACACCACATAATGTACATTAACTTGGAAGACATTATGCTGAGTGAAATAAGTCAATCACAGAGGACAAATATTGTATTAATCTGTTATTGTAAAAAAAAATCAAGGAAAGGTTTATATAAGGAAGGAAATTGTCTTTGTTGATTACCAGGGATGGAAGGGGAGGGGAGAGAACACTGTTAGATAGGCAGAGACAAGTATTGATTTGGGTGAAGAGAAGGGCAATGTACCAAATGTGAGTGATCAACACGGTGGTATTGAGGAAGAGGAAGATATAGAGAGGTGCATGGGAGATACAAACAACAAAGATGAACCCTTTTGCACATACAGTACTGTGTTCTCTGTGAAGGCAAACATGGATATATGGGTGGATAGGTATGTCTAGGCAGGGGGGAGTGTGCCCAAGACCATGTATAGGGTTGGCAGACAAAGTTTCTACAAGTGTTTTGATATGTTCTGTAAGAATTCCCAGATATATAGTAGAGCTGACAAGGGATAAGGTTGTAGTAACTTCTTGGCCACAGCCAGCTACCCAGAGGGAGTGAGTAGTTGGACCTATGGGCTCAGGACCATAGGGGCAGGGGACATCAAGCTCAATTGGCATAACACACTACACAAAAACATTGTTCCACATCCTACTTTGGCACGTAGAGACTGGGATCTTAAAAGCTTGCAAGCGACCATCTAAATGCAACAATGGGTCTCTCCTTGTCCAGAGCAAAGAAAGAATGAAGAAAATCAAAGACACATGGAAACAATTAGTCCAAGTGACTGGTACAACATGCGATGCTCAGCCTACATGACTATGAGACCAGAAGAACTAGATGGTGCCTGGCTACCACTGTCAACCACTTGGAGGGGGACCTATGTAGGAGATCCTGGATAGAATGGGAGAACAAGATGGAACAAAACTCAAAATTATTTAAAAAAAAAAAAAAAGGGACCAGTTTTGCTGGTCTGATAGAGCCTGGTGGAACTACTAAGACTATGGCCCCTAGCTACCCTTCAGGTCTGGAATTGAACCCACTACTGTGAATGCCAGCCAAACAAAAGACAAGCATATGAGCTGAACATTTACACTACGTAGATACACTCCTTGGAGATAACAATCATGGGAGAATCAAAGGGCTGTGTATACACAGGCAGACAGCTTGGGGGGCAGGAGTGCATGGGAGGGAAGGACACAGGGAAGAGTGTGTGGGAGGAAGTGGGAGGGGAACTGTTGCATTGTGGTAAATTGTAGTCAAGGTCATGAGACAAAGTGTATGTGAGCTGCTGTATGGAAAGTGAATTTGCTCTGTAAACTTTCACCCAAATCACAATAAAAAAAATAAAATTATAAAATTAGCCACAAACATTACAGAAACAACAGAAGACAGAGTTGGGGTAACTTCTCAGAGACAACCAAACACCTTTAGAGAGAGAATCACCAAGCCTGTGGACTCGGGACCATAGTCATGGGGGACACCATGCTCAACTGGCAGAATAGTACATAAAAATCTTGTTCAACAGCTTACTTTGGTGGGCAGCAACTGGGGGCTTAAAACCTTTTGAGCAGCCACCTGAGATCCAACTATTGGTCTTCTCTCATCTTAAGCAAAGAATAGTGTAGAAAATCAAAGCCATCTGGAAACAATTAGTCCAAGGATAAGATGGACCACTTCAGCCTTCATGACCCCAAGACCAGAGGAACTAGTTGGTGCCTCACTAACAGTGCCAACCACCTGGAAAGGGATCAAAACTGAAGATCCTGAATAGATGAGAGGAAAAAAATGTGGAACAAATTAAGAAACACCAAAATGACCAGAATTACTGGTCAGATAGAGGCCGGTAGAACCCCTGGGACTATGGCCACAGGTGACCCTTCAGGCCTAGCAATGGACTCCCTTTCATGGCTTGGCTCTCAGTGCAATAGTAGAAAGACCTATATGCAGAACACCTACCCCAGGGTGATGCGCCCACCTACTCTAGGAAGATGCACCCCTTTGATCAGTCAGCCAGGAGACACCAAAGGGGCAGCATTCACATAAAGGGAAAACTGGACAGATAGGAATGTATAGTTAAGAAGGGCACAAGGAGGGGTTAGTCACAGGAAAGGGAGGGGAAGAGAGTTTTTTATGGTGGGGGGGTGGTAATCAGGGCCATGAAATCCAATGTGCATGAACTATTGAATATAAAACAAATTTGCTTTGTAAACTTGCACCCAAAGCATAATTTATTTTTTTAAAAAATGGTGCAACCAATGTTGAAAGCATTATGGCAAGTCTTTAAAAAGCTGGAAAAGAAATATCATATGATCCAGCAATACTACTACTAGATATAGTAGTAGTGAAATAAGAACCATGACAAAAACAGATATATGCACACCCATCTTCACTGTGGCATTATTCACAGTCTCAAAAAGATGGAAACAACGTAAATGTCCATCAATGGATGAATGGTTAAACAAACTATGCTATATATCCACAATGGAATATTATACAACATTAAAGAACAAAAATGAATCTGTGAAGTATCTTATAATGTAGGTGAACCTTAAGGACTTTATGCTGAGGGAAATTAGTCAATCAAAAAGGACAAATATTGTATGACACCACTATTGTAAAAAGTCAAGTAAAGATTTTCACACAAAAAGAAATATTCTTTGATGGTTACCAGAGGTTGTAGGGGAAGTTAGGGTAAAGCACTAACTATAAGGTAGACAAATATTAACTTGGATGAAGGGGAAGGTAATACACAATAAGGAGGAGGTCAGCACAACAGGATCAAGGAAAAGAAGAAGCTGAGAGGAGTACAAGAGTTAAGGCAACAGAGGTAAATTCGAATTCATACACTGTCCTGCAATAACAGTAATAGCAATAATCAATAATCTAAGAGTGGATATATAGATAGACACACAAGCTGAACAAGTATGATAAGGAAAATGGGACTCCACCCATGAATATGTATAGGTTTGGCAGACATTATTTCTAAATATGTATTTAATTACGTTGCAATTATATCCATGAATATAGTAGCTCATACAAGGAACAAAGTTGTGAAAAATTCTTAGCCATAACCAAAAACCCTGAGGGAGTGAGTCGCTGGGCCTGGGGTCTCAGGTCTAATCTCTGGGGACATCAAAGTCAACTGGCACAACATACTCCTCAAAGGGGAGCTCTGGTGGCATAGTGCCTAAGGCATTTGACGCTGGCAGTTCAAAACCACCAGCCACTCCTCTGAAGGAAGACTGGGCCATCCACTTCCATACAGATACACCCTAAGAAACCCAAGGAGGGGTCACTATGAGTTGGAATCAACTCCATGGCAGTGAGTTTTTAGTTTTAGTCCACAAAGACAATATTCTACAGCCTACTTTGGTGAGTAGCAACTATGGTCTTAAAAACTTGCACATGGGCATCTAGATGCAACTATTAGTTTCTCCCAGTCTGGAGCAAAGAAAAGTGAAGAATGTAAAAAACACATGGAAACAATTAATCCAAAGTACTAACGGACCATGTGAACCACAGCCTCCATGATGACCCTGATGCCAGAAAAACAGATGATGCCCAGCTACCACTACCAACTGCCCTGAGAGGGATCAGGTGAGATAGAGTGAGAGAATAATTTGGAACAAACCTCAAAATTATTATTTTTTTTTTTTAAAAAAGACCACATTTACTACTCAGATAGACTGGAGGAATCCCTGAAATTATGACCCTTGGTCATCACCCTTCAATCTGGATTTGAACTTACTCCCAGAGTTGAATTTTCAGTCAAATAATAGACAAGTCTACAAAGTGAACAAGGTGGTTGTTGTTGTTGTTGTTATGTGCCGTCGAGTCAGCCCTGACTCATAGCGACCCCTCCTTGGGTTTCCGAGGCAGTATCACTATGGAAGTAGGATTGCCCAACCTTCCTTCCGAGGAGTGGCTGGTGGGTTTGAACCACCAGCTTTCTGGTTAGCAGTCAAGTGCTTTAGCCACTATGCTACCAGAGCTCCCAAGGTATATACACCTTAGAACAATTAACCATTTGAGATCAAAAGGGCAACATTTGCCCAAGGACAAAGTTCAGAAGGCAGGAACTGCTAGGAGAGAAGGAAAAATAGAAACAAGAAACAGGAAGAATGTGGAAGGAGTCAAGTTAAATTGAGGGGCTGCAATCAGCTACATGAAAAAAATGTGTGAATTGTTGAATGGCAACTGACTTGCTCTCCCAAATCACAATGAAAATTTAAAAAGAAACAAAGAGATAGATGATTTGTAAATAATTCCTCCCATTCTGTGAATTTTCTTTTCACTTTCTTGATAGTGTCTTTTCAAGCAAAGATTTTTTAAAATGTTGATGAAATCCAATTTATGTATTTTATCTTTTGTCTGTGCTTTTGCTATCATGCCTAAAAAACCATTACCAAAACCAAGGTCATAAAGATTTGCTGCTATGTTTCCTTCTAAGAATTTTTTAGTGTTACTACTTACATTTAGGTATTTGATGCATATATATATATATATATAT
>NW_006921841.1:817282-819556 GCF_000298275.1 Orycteropus afer afer | reverse complement strand
GATATCAAGAACATTATCCATGAAGAAAGCAAGATATATATATATATAGGGTCCAACTTCATTCTTTCACATGTGAATGCCCAGTTGTCCCAGAACCATTTGTTGAAAATACTATTTTTCCTCCTTGAATGGGTTTGGTACTATTATCAGTTGACTATAAATGTGAAGATTTATTTCTGGGCTCTTGATTCTATTCCAGTGATCTATATGTCCATCCTTTGGTAGTACCATATTGTCTTGATTGCTGTTGTATTAAGTTTTGAAACCAGGAAATGTTGAGCCCTCCAACTTTTTGAGTGCCCATCAGCTTGTCAACTTCTACAAAGACACAACTCTGTTAGGGATTCTGTAAGGGATTGCATTAATATGTAGGTGAATTTAGGGTGTATGCCATTTTAACAACGTTAAATCTTTGATCCATGAATATGGAATACCTTACCATTTATTTACGTCTTCATTAATTTCTTTCAAAAAACATTTTGTAGTTTCAGAGTACAAATTTTACATTTCTTTTGTGAAACTTACTCCTAAGTAGTTTATCATTCTTGATAGTATTATAAATGGAATTATTTTCTTAATTTTCAGATTGTTCATTGTAAGTGTATAGAAATATAATAGATTTTTGTATATTGGTCCTGAAACCTTGCTGAACTTATTTAGTAGTTCTAATAGTTTTGTTTTTTTTTAAAAGGATTTCTTAGATTTTCTATATATATATAATCATGTAACCTACAAACTGAGATAGTTTTACTTATTCTTTTCCAACTTAATAACTTTTATTTCCTGCCCCAGCTAGAAAGTCCAGTGCAATGTTTAATAGAAGTGGTAAAGGCAGATATTCTTGTCTTATTAATGATCTTAGGAAGAAATCATTCAGTCTTTCACTATTAAATATTGTTGTTGTTGGTTGTCATTGAATCAGCTCCAAATCAGAGTGACCTTATGTCTAATAAAATAAAACATGGCCCAGTGTTATGCTTTCTTCATGATCATTGGCATGTTTGATCCTCTTGTAGTGGTTATTAAATATGTTAAACATCACTTATTTAAAACAAACAAACAGTCTTACCCTTCTAGCACTTAGAGTCAAGTAAAGCAGACAGACCATAATTAAGTAATTGCACAAATGAGCATGTATAAAATATAGCATTGTCTAAAGACTTAAGAGTGAGTCTTAGAAAGTACATACGTAAGGGTCTAAATTGGGATTAAATTGTAGACAAGTCACTCTAAGAGACAGAAAAACCAAAGTAGCCCAGGAGGCACCAGTAAGACCACTTTCCTGTTATGATCAAAAAAGACTGAAACATGTAGATTTCCATTAGTCAATCATATCCCTTTAGAGGATAAGAGACTACTGATCTTCTCTGGTAGTTATTCATTAAATGATCCAATTATAAATTTGAATCTAAATAGGAAGTATAGATCAATGTGAGTACTCACAACTTTTATATAGAATAATTTGATAACTGACTTCCTAAGAAATTCTTAACTAACAACAAAGCAGTCTGGTGGTGTTTTGCTACTTGAAAAGTTCTTACAGAAGTTGGTGTTACCTGGGATAATTTATAGCAGTGGAGATGCACTTTCTCTGGAGTGTGGTCCTCAAACTTTAGAAGTACAAAACAATCATCTGGATGCTTATTAACAATGTGACTTTCCTGGGATTCTTATTCACCAATTGTTGGATAGGGCCCAGGAAACTGTTTTTCAAACAAGAATCCCAATGAGTCTAATGCAGATGATATAAGGAGGATACTTGGAGACACACTGCTGAGTTGCTTTATTTGGGAAAATATTTTAAAAGATTTCTGTTTCCCAAAAGGACTTCTTGCTTGTGTTAGCTTTCTAGAATTTATTCTTATGCCATGCACTGTTTGAAGTACTTTACATATATTAAATTACGTGATCCTCATAACAAAATTATGAAGTAAACTTTTATTCTCAATTCATAAATGAAGAAAGGCAGGCTCAGAGAGTCGGATGTGCAGCCAGATTAGACCTAGAAAGAAGCCAGAAAGAGGCTTTTCTTGCCTGAGTCTTAGGGCTACACTCTTCCTAACATTAAGTTTTAACATAGGAGTAATATTTGTTTTGGCAAACTGTGAGAATCAAATAGTCAAGGCACATAATTTTTAAGAGAGTGATCTCTATTCAAATTGCCAAAAGCCAAACTCACTGCCATCAAGTCAATTCCAACTCACAGTGACTCTATAGGACAGAGATGAATGGCCCCCGATGGGTTTCCAAGGCTGTAAATCTTTTTTTTTTTTT
>NW_006921841.1:806991-816887 GCF_000298275.1 Orycteropus afer afer | reverse complement strand
TGATTTGAGTTTTGTTCCACCTTGTTCTCCCATTCTATCCAGGATCTCCTACACAGATCCCTCTCCAAGTGGTTGACAGTGGTAGCAGGCACCATCTCGTTCTTCTAGTCTCATAGTTGTATAGGCTGAGGTTCACATGGTGTACCAGTCCCCTGAACTAATTGTTTCCAAGTGTCTTTGGTTTCCTTCATTATTCTTTGCTCTGGACAAGGAGAGACCCATTGTTGCATCTAGATGGCTGCTGGCAAGCTTTTAAGATTCCAGTCACTACTTGCCAAAGTAGGATGTGGAACAATGTTTTTGTGTAGTATGTTATGCCAATTGAGCTTGATATCTGTGATAGCTGGAGCTGTGTGTCAACTTGGCTGGACCACAATTCTGTGTGGTTTAAGCAACTGTGATGTGAGTGGTTCCCATGATGGGATCAGATGTATATGTTTTGAGCAGCCAATCCTTTGAAAGGGAGTTTCCCTAGGGGTGTGCCCTGCTTCCAGTATATTTATGGACATCCTGGGAAAAGAGACACTCTTCTGTGGATCGTGTTTCTGTTGTGCTGCTTACAACAGTCTGTGAGAGAACAAGCTACCATTCAGCGTGGAAATATTGGAATCATCATTCATTGGAGTCAACAACCAGGATACTGCCTGCCAAGCTTGAGGTCCTCAGCCCCTGCAGCTGCGTGAGTCGGGAAAAGCCTCCAGCTTGACATTTGATCTAAGAACTTGGGACTTGTGAGCTTCTATAAGCGTGTGAGCCATTTTCCTAAGATAAATTTCTCTTTCTTTCTCTCTCTGTATATATAAAAGCTTTACTGGTTTTGCTTCTCTAGAGAACCCAGTCTAACACAATGTTCCCTGCAACTATGGTTCCAAGTCCACAGGTCCAACTACTCACTCCCTCTGTGTAGCTGGCTGTGGCCAAGAAGTGACTACAACCTTGTCAGCTCTACTTATACCTGGAAATTCTTACAAAACATGCAAATACACTTATAGAAACATTGTCTGCCGACCCTATACATGGTCTTGAGCACACTCCCCCCTGCATAGACATACCTAATAGTTCAGCCTGACCACCCATCTATCCACCTGTGTATCCATGTTTTCCAAAGCTATTAATCTTTATGGAAGCAGACTACCTCATCCGTCTCCCACGGGCAGCTGGTAGGTTCCAGCCGCCAACTTTTTGGTTAGCAGCTATAACCACTGCATCACCAGTGCCCCTCAATTCAAATTCAGTTTGTCTAATTCCCAAATGCAGGATTTTTCCACCCAATTTCAAAGACAGAAAAGGCATGGCATTACCCAGACTACCTGTTATAACTGACCCCTGTACTCATCAAATCCAGAGTGTAGCTCAAAAAGTTGTTAAAATGTTCCAAGAAAATCAACTCAGTGTTTGATGATCATTTTGGCCCAGATGCAGCAAACTGTGTAAAGCAATTTTTAGAAAACAAGTAATGCTGTTTTTGAAAATAATTACTTAAAGATTGATTGTCTACATTTTATTCATTTCACCAAACATTTATAGGGCGTGCCTACAAGCAGGCATTATGGGAGTCTGGAAGTATGAGGATGAACAAGACATACAACACTGCCATTGATCTCACAACCTCATGGTAGAGATAGATCTAGAATAGTACTATAATCAGAAATGCTGCACAAAACGTTTAATTAACTGTCCTAAACAAGCACCAATCAATCACAACAGATACTGGTTATATACAGCTGGTGTGTATGAAGTATATACTGATTGTATATCAATTTTGTCTGCAACAATGTAATCAATACCTAAATAGAGGTCTAAGGGAACACAATGGGGAAGCAGTGGATGTGTATGTATTTGGGCAACATCTGACTTCGTATACGTCCAGGGTTCCATAAAGTTTTTTTTGTTTTTGTTTTGTAAAAAAGGAAAAGCAGCTTTCCGTTTGTTTATTATTCTCCCTAGTGGTTTTAAAGACCCCAAACCTACATTCTTGCAGCATTGGACCACGGGTGAAATACAGGCAGGTGAGGCAGAGGACATGGTCCTGAGTGTGGGCTTTCTGGCTTTGTCCACCAGGAAGGTGGTAACGGAGGTTGCTGGGCAGCCTAGGCCGCTCCTGTTGCTCAGGCGAGCAGAACAGCTGGTGACAGGCCTGGGTGTGTTCACTCCCTCTTCGGTGGCTTCCTTTCACTCAGCTCCTGCCTCCATCCTCCCAGCTGCCACTGTGGGCACCCATTCATGTGGCCTCCACCCTCTGCCAGCAGCTCCAGCAGCAGCAGCAGAAGCAGGGCAGCACAGGAGATGAGGCTAACCAGAAGCAGGCTCCTATAAAGTTTTAATATGGTGTTTGCATGTCCAAATCACTTAACGTCCTATTTCATGGAATGTGTCATGGAAGTTAAACTGTGCATACTCATACATATAACATATTGTGTGATCAGTGTCAGAAGTCACATTGAAAACATGTTCTACTTTTATGTGATTACCTGACACCACCAGAGTCCCTAGGAAGAAACTACAAAGCTGAGTAGTTTGCTCTTAACACCTTCCCAACCTTCAGGGACCTGAAGCCCTCAAATTAACTCTGGTTGCCCAAAGACTGCTATTGCAGTGCTCTACTCAAATCTGCCTTTTACATGTGCCTAGATCTTTTCCTTTTCTTCTCTGGTGTTGTTCAAATTCCCACTGGACGCAGTAACACATTCTTGATTTAGGTTTATTTACAGTAATATAAAAATAATTGGCCAATCTTCCCAAGGTGTTGCTCTGTGTGTGTGTGTGCATACACATGTGTGTGTCTCTTGATGTAGAATGTCTGCTTCCTGTGTGTTCTGAGAGGTGGGGGAAAGGAGGACAACTAAGCAGGTAGACTGGGCAAAAAGCTTCTCTATAGGATGAAGCCAAGGAACTAGTAGGTAGAAGGAGTAGGTCTACTGGAATTAGAGAAATTGGTTCTCACCTCTCCTCTCCAATCCAAGGTACTGTCCCACCATGGGTTTAGTAGGACAGAACAATGGAACCAAAAGAGACCCTGGAACTCCCCACATCTCTGACTCTGTTTCATGAAGGCAGGGGTTACATCCTAACTGGTCTTTAGAAGACAAGCAATTGACACTGGGCAAAAAAGTAAAAAGAGAGGTTTGTTTTTATTTTATGCGCCCCCACTCCATTGAGTTATTTTCAGAACTTTTCTATACTTAATAGGGAGCTCTGGTGGTGTAGTGGATAAGGCACTTGACTGCTAACTCGAAAGTCAGTTGTTCAAACCCACCAGCTACTCCAAGGAAGGAAGATCTACTCCTGTAAAAATTTACAGCCTTAGAAACCCAGTGGGGGTCGCTATGAGTTGGAAACAACTTGATGGCAGTTTGGTTTTCTATACTTAATAGAAACAATATATTGCATCAATTCTAAGATGACATATTTTCCACAATTTAGCACCTCTGAAATTTCAGTGTGTCTTACACAATGGCATTTTAAGTCATCATTGTTGGACTGGACTGAATTTCATATATAATCTTTATTTCTCAGTTACCTAGGGTCACTACCAACCTGAGGTCATGTAAAATTAAATTCTATCTTGAGATTGTTTTGTATCACACTGGGAGTGTGAATTCAGATCTCATACTTATGTGAGTAATGGCTTGTAGTTCAAAATCTCAGAGGAGAATTTTGTTTCTTCCCTTCTCCAGTGCAAAGGTTAAGAAATGAAAACTGCCCCTTGGGGTCCCAGTATTATACCAGAGTATCCTATTAGAAATTTATCTTAGCTCTTCATCGCCCCCCCCTTTTTTTTTACTTCTTGACATCAGATAAAATAATGGCACATCCTGTTGTTGTTGGGTGCCATCAAGTCATCTCCGACTTGTAATGACCCTGTGTACAACAGAATGAAACACTGTCTGGTCCTGCACCAGCCTCACAATCCCTACTATACCTGAGCCCGTTGTTGCAGCCACTGTGTCAATCCATCTTGTTGAAGGCCTTCCTCTCTTTTGTTGACCCTCCACTTTACCAAGCATCATATCTTGCTCCAAGGAATGATCCCTTCTGACAACATAACCAAAATAGGTCAAATGAAGTGTGGCCATTCTCGCTTCCAAGGAACATTCTGGCTGCACTTCTAAGATAGATTTGTTAGTTCTTTTGGCAGTCATGGTACCTTCAGTATTCTTCACCAACACCACAACTCAAAAGCATCAACTCTTCTTCGGTCTTCTTTATTTATTGTCCACCTCTCGCATGCATATGAGGAGATTAAAAATACCGTGGCTTGGGTTAGGCTCATCTTAGTCATCAAGGAGACATCTTTGCTCTTCAGTACTTGAAAGAGGTCTTTTGCAGCAGATTTGCCCAGTGCAATACGCCATCTGGTGTCTTGAGTGATGTTTCCAGTGGTGTTGATTGTGGATTTAAGTAACATGAAATCTTTGACAACTTCAATCTTTTCTCCATCTATGGTGAAGTTGTTTATTGTTCTAGTTGTGAGGATTTTTGTTTTCTTTATGTTGAGGTGTAATCCATACTACAAACTGGTGTCTTTAATCTTCATCAGTAATTGCTTTAAGTCATCCTTGCTTTCAGCAAGGAAAGTTGTGTCATCTGCATATCACAGGTTAATGAGTCTTCCTCCAATTCTGATGCCATGATCTTCTTCTTATAGTCCAGCTTCTGGAATTATTTGCTCAGCATACAGATTGAATAAGTATGGTGAAAGGATACAACCCTGACACACTCCCTTCCTGATTTTAAACCATGCAATATCCCGTTATTCTGTTTGAATGACAGCCTCCTGGTCTACATACAGGTTCCTCATGAACACAATTAAGTGTCTGAAATTCCCATTCTTTTCAATGTTATCCATAATTTGTTATGATCCACACAGTCGAATGTTTTTGCACAGTCAATAAAACACAAGTAAATGTCTTTCTGGCATTCTTTGCTTTCAGCCAAGATCCATCTAATATCAGCAATCATATTCCCTGTTTCACATCCTTTTCTGAGTCCAGCTTGCATTTCTGGAAGTTCTCAGTCAATATATTGCTGAAACCATTTTTGAATTATCTTCAGTAAGATTTTACTTATGTGTGATATTAATGATATTGTGTGATAAATTCCACATTCTGTGGAATGGATACAAATATGGATCTCTTCCAGTCAGTTGGCCAGGTAGCTGTCTTCCAAATATCTTGGTGTAACTGAGTGAGTGCCTTCAGTGTGGCATTCATTTGTTGAAACATCTCAATGGGTATTCCTTCAATTCCTGGAGCCTTGTTCTTCGCCAATTCTTTCAGTGCAACTCTGACTTCTTTCTTCAATACCATTGGTTCTTGATCATATGCCACCTCCTGAAATAGATGAGCATTGGCCAATTATTTTTGGTACAGTGACTCTGTGTATTCCTTCCATCCTCTTTTGATGTTTCCAACATCAATCAATATTTTGCCCATAAAATCTTTCAATATTGCAACTTGAGGCTTGAATTTTTTCTTCAGTTCTTTCAGCTCAAGAAATGTTGAGTATGTTCTTCCCTTTTGGTTTTCTAACTCCAGGTCTTTACACATTTAATTATAATAATTGACTTTGTCTTCTCAAACTGCTCTTTGAAATCTAGGATGGTACATCCTAGAGCCAAAAAAATTGCAGAAACTTGGTATGAGAATTGAAAAGTTTTGCCTGGGATGAAAGATCTTCCCAGTTTCCTGTCTGAGAAGTGTGGAGGCAAAGCTGCATGGCTTTCTTGGGCTGTAGAAGCTGGAGATTCTTCTGAGCAGCAGCACTGCCTTCTTCGGGTCTTTGGCTGTCTTTCAGAACTTGCCAACAACTCTTAAAATAAGAGCCAGGTAATCACACTTCAGATGATGATTCACTGCTTAATTTGTAGGTATAATGGGATTTCTTAATTTGTAATTTCATCAGGATACAATTTGTGAGTAAAGATTGTAATAAAGCTATATTGTCATTCTGGTAATTTTATTCATTCCTTTTGCAAATACTTATCTATTCTGTACACTGGGAAAGGAACAAAAATGCCCACGACACAGTTCCTGACCTCAAGAAACTCAAGAGTCTCTTGTGAATAATAAGACCACGTGCAAAAATCACTGTAATATAATATAGAAAGCAATGATGTCAGAGAAAAGGAATTGAAACATTTCTTATGGATATTAGGGGAGAAAGGAATCATTTCTGTCTTGGGAAGTATCAGAAAACAGTTTATGGCAGAGATGAGTATTACCAATAACAACAACAACTACCATTTAATGTACTTTGCTCACATTATTTAATCTTCTGTGAAATTGATATTAAGTTCATTTACCAAGTGAAATTGACTTTGAAGAATGAACAGATTTTTAGAGACAAGTGTGAGGAAGTGTGTTGTTCATCAAAGGGAACAGTTACAACAGAGGCATGAAGGTGGGAAAGCAAGGGGCATATATAAAAATACTGCTAGAATACTGGATGTATTCTATCCAGTAACTGGGTGTATGCCATCCAGTAACATTGGCAAAGTAATGAGAGATAAAACTGAATATTTCATTTGAGCTAGGTACTGGGGAACAGATAGGAGTTATCATAGACATAGAATAAAATTGCCTAGCAAAAGTTTTATTAGAAGAGAATAAAGAAGAAAGATTTGTCAAAGAAGAGGAAGTGATTTGTAGCTCTGGTGGCTGGGAGAAAGTGATACTATTAAAAGAAATAGTAACATAAGGGAATATGGGACATCTAGGCTCCATCCTAAATAGCTTAATTATAAATGTCCTGATACAGTAGAGAAAGGGCTTAGAAGGGAGTAAGGGCCAAGCAATGTCTGGCTGGTAATTAATGATGATATAATGCTATGGTCATTGAGGACAGAGCCTCTCTAGAATATTAAACAGCCTTAGGCTATGTCTATACCAGAGTGACACCAAACTCAAGGCCAGTTCAGACAGGTACTGTAAAGTGCCCAAGGTGATTATCATGGCACAGACCATGGCAATCCATGTGGCAGGGAATGAATAACTGTTATCAGATTAAGAACTCTCAGGGCAAGGTGAAAGAAGTTGAATGCAACATCAAGCCATAAAGAAAACAATTAATTTAGGCAAAAGAGGCCAGTTCTGCTCCACTGTCATTTGCGAATTTTCTAAGGTACAATCTTGGTCACCAACAAGAACACTCCCTGTTCCATAACATAATGTTGAGTTAGGCTCAAAAAAATACATATTATATGATGTGAAATTCAAAACTGGACAAAGTTATACTTCTGATAAGATGGTGGAATAGACAGACAAGCTACACAGACCCTTTTCAACAAAGAAAACAGAAACCAATTGACACAGATACAGAAGGTAATCCTGGAGCCCTGAGCTTTGAAAGGAAGGATACAGAAGTGGATTACATGCCAAATAGTAGAAGAACCTGAATGAAAACAGTGAATAAGGAAACAAACAGAGCTCTAGACTGTCCGCTATCCTGATGGTGTGGCCAGTTTGAATATTACAAGTGGTGTTAGGACATGGACAGTAACCTAAATATCGGCCCTGCTCACCAAGGGATGCGTGGACAAGTGCACTGGTGACCAACAACTGAAAAGGGAAAACACAGCAAAGAAGGAGACAAACTGAGCTGTGGACTTTTGGCTGTCTGGAGGGCACTGCCATTTTGAATATTTACAAATGGTATAACCATTTTGGATATTTAAAGTGGCAGTATTCCAATCCCAGTGACTTAAGAACAGGCTATGCTTGCAGAGGATAGCACTGGCAACAACACTGGAGGCTGATGAATGGAGCGGTGTGATACTCCTCTTGTTATTTTTATACCCCATACCCCCTTGGTGAACAGAGGTGCAGCCATCCCCCACCTCCACCCACCTTCTGAACCAGTAGGAATTCCATCCTAGTTTGTATGCTCTGATGGAGCGAGGGTGTCCTGCCTCACACCCCACCTCCAGACTTTTTGTTTTCAAATTATTTTTTTTAATTTTTATTTTATTCTTTCCTTTCCCCTTCCCAGCTTCTAGTTTTTAGGGTTTTTTTCCTGGTTCCCATCTTTTTTCTTTCTTTTAGTTCTCCACATAATGTTTTTCTTTTTGCATTTGTCTTATGTTTTTCTTTATTATTCTTTTACTATTGAAAGTATGAAAGAAAATTATGAAACTCAAAACTGGACAAAGTTATACTTCTGATAAGATGGTGGAATAGACAGATAAGCTACACAGACCCTTTTCTCTTATTCCCCTCTCCCCAGATATTATGGGGGGATTCTCTCTTTTTCTTTTTATATTTGTTTTCTCTTTTAAATTATTTTTTAAAATATTTCTTCTCATTTCTTGCCTTTCCTTTTTTTTTTTTTTCTTTTTGGTGATTGTTCCTGTGTGTTTATGTGGAGTGTGTTCTTTTTCCCTCTTGCTTTTACTTTTGTGGGTTTTTTTTTTATTATTATTGTTGTTTTTGTCTAACTGAGTGGGAGACAGCAACCATGCCCACACAACCCAACCATACCTGCACTTCCTGAAGCCCCACCTACTGAGTGAGAGCCACCACTTGCTTCTGCACCAACTGGCCAATGATAGACAATAACCTATATAAGCCCAACTCAGCCTTATCTGCTCTTCACAAACAGCTAAAAGAGATCTGTGCACCCACTCTCATTCTCTATCACATCCACCAGGAGACAGGTAGTGAGTGCATAAGTGCTGCCAACTAGCAAATAAGGAGCACAGTACCCTGCACACTCAGATATATAAAAACAAAGCAAAGAAAAAAGTCTTGGGCAAATCACCCCAATATACAATCACCAATTCAATATAAATACAATGACATCACAAAGTGTCAGAGACAAAAGACCCATCACAGTCCACACAAAGAAGCAAAATACAGTAGTAAAAATAAAGGACCAGGATACAGATCCAGAAAACATCCCTGAGGAAGCAGCAGCATTAGAACTGCCTGATAAGGAATACAAAAGAATTATATAGTTACCGTCAACAGAGTAAGGCAGATCAAGGAAAACACTGACAAAGTTAAATAAAAAATAGAGAAAACCCTAGAACAATTTGGGAAGACAATACAAGAACAAAATTACAAAATAAACAAAAAAAATAGAAATGACACAAAATCTACAGATAGAAATCCAGAAGATTAATACTAAAATTTGGGAAATTGATAACACATCAAACAAAAGAGTAGAATCAAATCAATGGAAGGCAATATTAGTGAAATTGAAAACAAATACCTCCATACTATTTTGGTAAGGGACTAATCATTAAAAAAGATCAAAACAAAATGAAGAAAGCCTAAGGTTCATGTGGGATACCATCAAGAGGAATAGCCTACGTGTAACTGGAATTCCAGTGAATGCCAATGACCAAAAAGCAGACGAATGGTGGGATGACATCAAGAACATCATACATAAAGAAAGCAAAAGGTCATTTAAAACACAGGAAAGGAAAAAAGACCAAAATGTATGTCAGAAGAGACTCTGAAACTTGCTCTTGAATGGAGAGTGGCTAAAGCAAATGGAAGAAATGACAAGATAAAAGATCCCAACAGATTTCAAAGAGCAGTTTGAGAAGACAAAGTGAATTATTACAATGAAATGTGGAAAGACCTGGAGTGAAAAAAACCAAAAGGGAAGAATACACTCAGCATTTTTCAAGCTGAAAGATCTGAAGAAAAAATTCAAGTCTCGGGTTGCCATATTGAAAGATTCTATAGGCAAAATATTGAATGATGCAGGAAACATCAAAAGAAGATGGAAGTGTAGTCACTGTACTAAAAAGAATTGGTCGATGTTCATCTACTTCAGGAAGTGGCATATGATCAAGAACAAATGGTAGAGGCGGGGCAAGATGGCAGACTAGGCAGAAGGATTGCACAGACCCTCTTCAACAAAGAAAAGGGAAACCAATTAACACAGAC
>NW_006921841.1:781274-799486 GCF_000298275.1 Orycteropus afer afer | reverse complement strand
TACCTGGCCAACTGACTGAAAGAGATATATATTTGTACCCATTCCAAAGAAAGGTGATCCCATAGAATGTGGAAATTATCACACAATATCATTAATGTCACACACAAGTAAAATTTTGCTGAAGATAATTCAAAAATGGGTGCAGCAGTTTGTTAACAGGGAACTTTCAGAAATGCAAGCTGGATTCACAAGAGAATATGGAATGAGAGATACCATTGCTGATGTCAGGTGGATCTTGGCTGAAAGCAAAGAATGCCAGAAAGATGTTTATTTGTGTTTTACTGACTATGCCAAAGCATTCAGCTGTGTGGATCATAACAAATTATGAATAACATTGAGAATGGGAATTTCAGAATATTTGATTGTGTTCAAAGGCACTCTGGTGGTGTAGTGGATGAAGCACTTGGCTGCTGACCAGAAGGTATGGTGGATGAAGCATTTGGCTGCTAACCAGAAGGTCAGTGGTTCAAGCCCACCAACTGCTCTGATGGGGCAATCTACTTCTGTAAAGATCTACAGCCTTGGAAACCTAATGGGGGTCGCTATGAGTCAGGATTGACTCTACGGCAGAGTTTGTTTTGTTTTTGATTGTACTCATGAGGAACCTGTACATAAACCAGGAGTCTGTCATTCAAACAGAATAAGGGGATACACCATGGTTTAAATTAGGAAGGGAGTGTGTCAGAGTTGTAGCCTTTCAACATATGAATTCATTCTGTATTCTGAGCAAATAATGTGAGAAACTGAACTATATGAAGAAGATGTCATCAAGATTGGAGGAAGACTCATTAACAACCTGAGATATGCAGACAACACAAAATTTTCTTGGTAAAAGAGACAGAGACAAAGTGGGGATGCCTTGAAGCATTAAAGACTACAGTCTTCAGTATGGATTACACCTCAACATAAAGAAAACAACTGGATCAATAAGCAGCATCATGATAAATGGAGAAAAGATTGAAGTTGTCAAAGATTTTTTATTACTTGGTTCCATAACCAACACCAGTGAAAGCAATACGACATCAGATGACATATTGCAATGGACAAATGTGCCGCAAAAGACTGCTTTAAAGGGCTGAAGAGCAGAAATGTCTCTTTAAAGACTAAGGTGCCCCTAACCCAAGTCATGGTATTTTCAATGGCCTCATATGCATATGAAAGCTGGACAATGAATAAGGAAGACTGAAGAAGAGTTGATGCTTTTGAATTGTGGTGTTGCTGAAGAATACTGAAAGTACCATGGACTGCCCGAAGAATGAACAAATCTGTCCTGGAAGAAGTGCAGCTGAAATGCTCCTTGGAAGCACAAAGTTTGGTCATGTTGTCAGAAGGGACCATTCCCTGGAGCAGAACATCATGCTTGGTAAAATGGAGGGTCAGTGAAAAAGGGGAAGGCCCTCAATGAGATGGATTGACACAGTGGCTGCAATGATGGGCTCAGGTGTAGCAAGGACTGTGAGGCTGGCACCGGACTGGGCAGTGTTTTGTTCTGTTGTACACAGGGTCGCTATGAGTCAGAGTTGACTCAACAGCACCTAACAACAACAATCAGAATTTAGAACAGGAAAAGACAAACAAAACCACAGAGAAAACTGTCAAAGAATTGTTGGAAGAGAATTTCCCTGATATAATGAAAGATGAGAATATATCCATTCAAGAAGTTCAATGAACCCCAAACAGGATAGACCCCAAAAGAAAATCACCAAGAAATATCATCATCAAACTCACTAAAACCACAGACAAAGAAAGAACCCTGAAAGCAGCATGGGAAAAACAAAAAGTTACCTATGAAGGACAACTAATAAGACTAAGCTCTGATTTCTTGGCAGAAACCATGGAGGCGAGAAGGCAATGGGATGACACATATAAAACCCTGAAAGAAAAAAATTGCCAACCAAGAATTATAAAAAACACAAACTAAGCTCACTGCCATCAAGTCGGATCTGACTCATAGTGACCCCTCTTTGGGTTTCCAAGGTGGTATCACTATGGAAGTAGATTGCCCATTCTTCCTTCTGAGGAGTGGTTGGTGGGTTTGAACTGCCAGTCTGCTGGTTAGCAGTCAAGTGCCTTAGGCACTACACCACCAGAGCTTCTACCAAGAATTTTATACCCAGAAAAATTGTCCCTCAAATATGAGGGTAAAATTAGGGCATTTCCAGATAAGCAGAAATTTGTTAAAACCAGATCAGTCTTACAAGAGATGCTAAAGGGAGTCCTGTGGACAGAGAACCAACAATAGGAAACAACAAGCAACCATTAACACAGATGATGGCATAACCCAGAAACCAACCCAGTTATGGAAATATCCAAAGTAAAATAAACTTACAAGACTTTAATCAGGGAACCAGAGAGATTAATTGGCAGGTGAGAACAACTATAAACCAAGAGGGGAAAAATAGTGTAGTTACGGAACTTCTAAATGGTGAGGAAGTCAAGACAATTGCAATATAGAATGGATTGTTCTAAACTTGGGAAGAAAATTATAAATCATAGGGTAACCTCAAAGAAAAATAATAAACCTTCTCATCAAAATAATAAAAAGGAGAAGCACAAATATTTAGCAAATATTAAAACAATAGCAACAAAGGAAATGATAACACAATTCATAAACAAAATGAGCTTAGCACAGAAAATTACATGGAACAAAGAAATCAGCAACACTATGAAAAAACACATGACAAAATGACAGCAACAAATTCATTCTTATAGATAATTACACTGAATGTAAATGAATTAAATGCACCATTCAAGAGATGGGGAGTTGCAGACTGGATAAGAAAACATAACCCATCCATATGCTGTCTACAAGAGATATACCTTAAGACAAAGACAAAAATAGACTAAAAATCAAAGGTTGGTGTAGTAGTTATGTTTGTGTGTCAACTTGTCCAGGCCTGGTTGAGTGGCTGGGCAGCTGGTGGTAGTTACTCCCCATGATGAGACTGGCAATCAACTCCTTGGTGGGGCCTACCACAAGCAGCTGAGTAGCTGCTTTAGGGATGTGGTCTGCTTCCCAGATATAAGAAACAACTTTGGGAATGGTCTCAAGTTTATAGCACGCTTGGACCCTGCATGTAACCATGTCATTGTTCAGCATCCTGCCATGTTCTGCCAACATTGGGACTTACAATGGACTTGAAATAATGGCCCGCTATGTGGTTTGATAACATCAGGACTGTGCCATTTTATTTGTCAACCTTGGGCTTGTTAGCTTCAGCAGCCAGTAGCTGCCTGAGTGAAGAGATGCCTCTAGCTTCAGTGGGCTGGGAGCTGAAGCCCAAGATCGAGGGGCTTTCACACAGCCCCTAGAGCCTGGCACTTGGAACTCGGACTTCTAGCCTCCTGAACTGCAGGGGAATAAACTCCTGTTTGTTCAAGCCATCCCATTTGTGGTATATTTTTTGTCAGAGTGGCAATAGGTAATCAGAACAGTTGGAAAAAGATATATCAAGCAAATGGCAATCAATATAGATTGGATGGGCAGGAGTGCATGGGAGGGAATGACACAGGGAGGAGGTAACCACGGAGAAGTGGGCAGAGAGCTGTTACATTATGGGGAATTGTAGTCAATGTCATGAAACAAGATGTGTGTAAAATGCTGTATGGAAAATGAATTTGCTCTATAAGCCTTCACCCAAATAAATATTTAAAAAAATGGGCAAAGTTAACCTGTTGTGTTTGAAGTTATATGTGAGGAAGATGGAGGGAGTGGGAACTGGGAGGAAGCACAAAAGACCTCTCAGGTCCTGGTGATACTCTGTTTTGGACAGGGCTGTTGTTTCAGTGTGCTCATTTTGTGGTCATTTCCTGATTTATGATTTGTTCCATGTATACATATAAAACATCAATTAAATAGTAACATAAAAGGGGGAAAATATAGCTATTAAAAGTACAAAAGAAAACAGACATCACTATTTACCAAACTCAGGATTTTCTAATCAGAAGGCCCAATCACAAAGGAATATATGGATATTTATGGAATATATGGATTTCATTACAAATCTACTTTAAATATAAATCCCAAATCAGAAAGGAATTGACAAAGTAGAAAATACACACACATACATATCATATATGGCAAAGAGTTTATCTCATTATTATGCATATAACCTATGACAATCAACAGGGAAAATATCAAGCCCTAAATAGATACATAGGCCAAGGAATGAGTAGGGAATTTACAATGAAGGAAATGTGGAAAATACACAGTCTCATGAGAAATGAAAATTCCAAAAAAAATTATATACTGTATTTATCAAAAGAGGGAACAGCATATTTTCAATGGCAATACCTTATTATTGGGAGCTCTGGTAGCATAGTGGCTAAGACACTTGCCTGCGAACCAGACGGCTGGCGGTTCAAACCCACCAGCCACTCCTCAGAAGGAAGGTTGGGCAATCCTACTTCCCTAGTGATAACTGCCTCGGAAACCCAAGGAGGGGTCGCTATGAGTCGGGGCCGACTCGACGGCACATAACAACAACAACAACACCTTATTATTAACAAGAGTTATGAAAATGGGCTTTCTGATACATTGCTAGGAGAAGCATAAGTTGTTAGAGCCTTTCTGTAAAACAGATGAACTATTTATAAAGTCATTTTAATGTCAAAACCCTTTGAATACCTTATAATTTTATTTCTGGAAGTTTATAACAAAAAAGTCAAGAATATGTAAAAAGTTTTATTTTCAAATATTCATGCCCTGGTGCTTTATTTATTATAGTGAAATACTAATAATTGACAAACTGTCTAACAATTGGGGATTAGTGAAGTAAAATATAATATAACTATTAAATAATATGTATGAAGACAATGTTGTTGTTATGTGCCATCGAGTTGGACCCAACTCATAGCAACCCCCCTTGGGTTTCCAAGGCAGTATCACTATGGAAGTAGATTGGCCCCATCTTCCTTCCCAGGAGTGGCTGGTGGGTTTGAACCAACAGCCTTCTGATTAGCAGTCAAGTGCCTTAGGCACTATGCTACCAGAGCTCCTATGAAGACAATAATAAAATGAAAAGTAAGTAATAATAACATGAAAAATAAGTATTGTATGTTTTTTAACTTCAGGTCACAAAAATCTGTATCTTGGAGGGACATACTTTAAAAATGTTTAGAAAAATAATCAAAAAGAAATAATAAAAACTTCATATTGCCAAATATAGCTTAATATTTGCTCTCCTCTCTTTTTTTAAAATTTTTAAATTAACTTTACTGAGCATGAATTTCTTTTAGAGTAGAAACAACTAGACACACACACATACACTTATACAGCGCGAAGCAAATAGAAGAGAGAAACCCCAAATTGGGTCTGGAATCAGTCTAATTATTGATCCATTAGGAAAGAAATTAATGGTCACATAATATATACTGGGATTGAATTCAACTGCTTGGCATTCGAGGATCTCCACTATCTAGTGTCATCCATCTCCCTCACTCTGTCTTGAACTGCCTGTCTCATACACCCCACAGTCTTTCAGACTCAGTTAATTAGTATGCTGAGACTTGTCTTCTTGTACTTTCTGCTCATGCATTTTGATGCTCACTAGAAATATACCCACAACACTGCCTGGTCTGAGACACTGAGTGAATGTATGCATGAATGAATAAGTTAATAAATGCTCTCCTATCTGAAATCCTATCTATCCTTCAAGGTCCTCCTACCCCACCTCTTCTGTGAAGTCTTTCCCAAGCATACAGCAAAAGTAATTGTTTCTCTGAGTTCCTCTGGATCTTAACATAACCACTCCTTTGACTCCTACTAAATTCTGCCATGCATTATAGTTGATTTTGTGTGTGTGTGTTTGTTTTTTCATATTCAGAGGTGGCATAGTGCCTAAGGCATTTGACTGCTACCCAGAGGCTGGTGGTTCAAACCTACCAGCCTTTCCTCGGAAGGAAGGTTGGGCAATCTACTTCTGTAGTGATACTGCCTCAGAAACCCAAGGAGCGGTCACTATGAGTCGGGTCCAACTCCACGGCAGTGAGTTGAGTGAGATCAAGAGAAAAAATTTCAAAAGCTCTGGGAATATATTTGAGTCATGTTTACATATTATAAAGCAACTGTCTAATTGCCTTATATATTTGATGCCTGCAGGAAATGGTGTGATGTAATGGTTAAAAATTCAGTCTTAGAAGCCAGGTGGAACTAAGCTCTAGTTCTGGTTCGGCAACTTCATAGCTGTATGGCCTGAGCAGTTACCTGACTGCTCTAGGTGTCAATTGCCTCATTGTGAAAGGCAGATGATGACACATCGTTACAAGGATAAATGAGATAATATGTACAGAGCACTTAATACAGTCCCTTGCAAATAGTAAGTGTTTGATAAATGACAGTGGCGCAGTGCCTAAGGCCCTTGACTGCTAACCAGAAGGCTGGTGGTTCAAACCCACCAGACACTCCTTAGAAGGAAGGTTAGGCAATCAACTTCTGTAGTGATACCACCTCAGAAACCCAAGGAGGGCTCGCTATGAGTCAGATCCCACTCGACGGCAGTGAGTGTTTAGTGGTAGTAATAGAATTCACTATTGATTATGGCTAGGAGCTCTGGTAGCCTAGTGCCTAAGGCACTTGACTGCTAACCAGAAGGCTGGTGGCTCAAACCCACCAGCCACTCCTTAGAAGGAAGGTTGGGCAATCTACTTCTGTAGTGATACTGCCTCAGAAACCCAAGGAGGGGTCGCTGTGAGTCAGGTCCGCCTCCATGGCACATAAAAACAACACTGATTATGGCTGACTTTGAATTTTAAAAATATTTACTCAGAAAACTATGGAAGGAACAAACACCAACACAGAGCAACTAGAACAAAACTAAGAACAACAATAACTGAACAAGATCTCAAGCAAAATACAAACGTCTACCTTGTCTTTTTTCTGTAGACTGATCTCTATCTAGCCAAAGATCATTTGAAGAGTTCAGTTTCCTGACACTGCATGAATTTTCTCATGCCATTTCAGAAGTCTGGTTTCTCACCTATTTCTGGTCTCCAACAAGTAACACAGTGTAATTTCAGACAAAATATTATTCACCCCAGTGCCTCTTTTCTATTTCTTGTAAAGGTTGTTGTTGTTGTTGTTGTTATGTGCCGTCGAGTCAGCCACGACTCATAGCGACCCCTCCTTGGGTTTCCGAGGCAGTATCACTACGGAAGTAGGATTGCCCAACCTTCCTTCCGAGGAGTGGCTGGTGGGTTTGAACCGCCAGCCGTCTGGTTAGCAGGCAAGTGTCTTAGCCACTATGCTACCAGAGCTCCCTTGTAAAGGTTAGAGGTGGCTTTTTCTTGTAAAAGATGTAACTCAAACCTCAGCATTCATAAAATACTTATAATCTCTGAATTCTCTCATTTGCACATGTGAGGAAAGCTTCAATTTACCAATTTGAATTTGTTTACACTTCAAATTGTCCACATAATGAGGAAAGCAACTTCATTCATGTGGATAATATCATGGCATTTAGTCTACCTTTGGTGAATTATAAACCTTACTGCCACCTATTGCCATCATCAATAATGAATAATATTAATGGTGGTGAACACTGATCAAATATGTTTTGTGTGGGTTCCTGCATAGAAAGGAAGACAAGATTGAAGCCCCTTCCTTCCTGGCTGGGTTTCCACACTGTATGTGGCATGGCTCCATGAAGTCTTACATTTGTGCCCAAAGTTATTGACAGGGCTCATGGTCAGACTCTAACTCTTACTCCTTTAATCCAGTGGTTCTCACATGACGTTTCTGTAGGGGACAAGTGTTTCAGGAGCTACAGGGAGTAAATATTCTGCTGTAACATTGAATAATGACTACCTTTACCCTGTTTAAGGAGCTTTGGTGGTGTAATGGTTAGGCATTTGGCTGGTAACCAAAAGGTCTGTGGTTCAAACCCACCAGGCACTCCATGGAAGAAAGATGAGGCACTCTGCTTCCATAAAGATTTACAGCCTTGGAAACCCAAAAGAGGTTGCTATGAGTCAGAATGACTCCATGGCAGTGAGTCTTGTTTGGTTTTCAGTTTTACCCCGTTAAAGGAGATGTGGTGGTATAGTGGTTAAAGCATTAGGCTGTTAACTATATCATATGTTTTGGATCTCTGCCCACTGAACAAATCTGAGATGCTCTGTCTTAGAATAATTATTATTGTATTTCTCTAGAGAGCATGAATAGAAAAGATTCATGGATAAAGTTTGAGCCTAAAACACATGTAACTTATGTGTCAAGTAATTATGCGGTTATTTACTAACATTTCTGAAACTGATATCAATGTCCTAGGATTCAAACTAGTATTTAACACTTAGCATGACAAACGTCTATCTAAGACCTTAGTGTTCTTTTGAATTAACTTTCATGGCTGAGAAGGCCAATGAAGGTTATTTGAATATACTATCTGAAACTTGAATCACTCAAGAAGGGGGTTCTTTAGCCTCTCTTGGTACACCCCCAATAAGACCAGTTAATGTGACCTTGACTTCATGGGAAAATTGTATCAGGTTCGAAGCTGTTTTATTTGTATGTGGATCTGTATGAAGGAAAACAATTGACCCAGTGCATTTTTAGACTTGCAAGAAGATGTTAGTCTAAATAGGAATTTTTTCTACATTTATGTGGGTGTGAATATGAAACTGTATTTCTATATATACAAACACACTGAATCTTAGATAATGGAATACGTCATAATGTTTTAAACTGTAATCCTCAACTGCATATTACTCAATTTGGAAATTCTCATGGCCTGAGAGGCTAGGAAAATTCTCTTATTCATGCAAGGCATTTTATTTATATTACCAGTTTAATAAAGCCCCTGCCATGCAAATATTCTCCATAGGTGGAGGCAGAGGCATAGAATGCATAAAGCCAGCTCTTTGTGATTTTCAGCTCTTTAAAAATTGTATACGTATAATATTCTGCCTATATTTTTTAATTGCAAAATATGATGTTTTGCCAACTTTAATCATTTCTTAAGGTAAAAGCTCCATTATAATCACCCTGTTTTAACCTATCTTTACTCTTTTAGGCCTTCAATTCTACATGTATAATTATGTTATTTTACCAACCAGAGGGAAGGCAAAAGAAAGAACTGGTGCCAGACCAGGAAACTATGTTGTTGTTGTTGTTATGTGCCGTCGAGTCAGACCTGACTCAGAGCAATCCCTCCTTGGGTTTCTGAGGCAGTATCACTACGGAAGTATTGTCCCATCTTCCTTCTGAGGAGTGGCTGGTGGGTTTGAACTGCCAGCCTTCTGGTTAGCAATCAAATGCCTTAGGCACTATGCTACCAGAGTAATTTGGAACCAAAGCAGAGAGAGGGATTTGGACAAAGCTGGTTTATGATTGGATGAAGATGTAAGCAGTTACCATGGAAGGAGATAAGAAGATGTTACCATGGAAGGAGATAAGATGTTGGACTGGAATTGAAGAGGGATAGTTGCTAAAAGGGCATGGGGGTGGCTTCCTCTGACCTCCTCTAACTTCACAAGGGGAGAGAGAGAATCACCATCAGCAGCCCAAGGCTTATGCCATTAAGCCAGACATGCTGCCACCCTCCAGCCTTTTTACCAGTTCTGACACCAACCATCCCTCCCACAGCACTTACTACTGTTCTGCTGGGTTTGATAATTTGTTGCAATGGCCACACAGAACTCACAGACAATACTCACAGCAACAGGTTACAATTCAGGTTCAGGAATGCTCTCAGGACACAATTCTTGGATCAGGTCAGTCTCTCCTCTGCTATGCCCTCAGGCACTCCTCTCTTTAACCCTTAGCCTCTTGGCCTGTCCTCTACCCTAGCTCCTGAAAGTTTTATGAAGCTCAGCTGATAGGTACACCTACCAGGCACTCCTCAGAAGAAAAGTCCGGCAATCTATTTCTGTAGTGATATTTCCTCAGAAATCCAAGGAGGGGTCACTATGAGTCGAGTCTGACTCGACAGCCCATAACAACAACAACAACAATAGGTGCATCTAGGTCACCCCATTCTACCAGCAAGTATCCTACCCAAAGGCACTCAGCTTTCTTGCTCTGTGGGCTGGCAAGCCTGCTGTTCTGTCTCACGCTAGTCTCTCAGCTTTTCTGCTGTCACCTCTCTGCTGTTCTCTCAGTTTAGAGATCTTGGATCCAAAGTCACTCTTCAGTCCTGGCTTCTCTCTTTTGATGACAGTGAGATCTCCCTTTTCCATCTCTGGGAGGATTTATTTTAGGCCTAGCAAAATGTCAAAAACTGACCAATTCCCATATTAAGTTTCCATACAACTTATTTCCACAGTCCCACACCCACAATGGTGCCATATACCTTAATTACACTACTAACAAACTATCCAATCCCCTTGGTGGACCACAAACACCTTACATTTACATAATTCCATCCAGTCATCTGGTAGGCGCCACAATGACCATGGCTGGAAGAGCCATACCAAGTACCACCATAGTGTAGTGGCCAATTCTTTATAACAAACATATATGAGACCAAATTCTGTCTTTACCATTTACTGGTTGTATAACATTGGGAAGAGGTATTTAAACTCTCTGAACTTCTATATCCTCATTTTAAAAACTCATTGCTGTCAAAATTCTCCATCTTCCAGAGCTGCTATAAGATAACCTGTGTAAAGAGGATTGCTCCTCATAAGCAGTAAGTGTTTTTCACTTTCAGCTCTTGGCTGATCCTATCCTTGCTGAGCACAGAGATAGCCTCCATGATAATTGCATCAATGTATGAAGCATATGCACCAAAATCAGCCCCTCCATTGATATTTTTTTTTCAGAATGGAGAATTTCAAACATTTACCAAAATAAATAAATAAATAAAGTAGATATAATATATAATGAAGCCCATGTACCCATCACACAGCTTCAATAATTTTCAAGTCATGGCACATCTTTTTCATCTATATCCTCATCTACTCACTGCCTTCAGTATTATTTTAAAGCAAATCCTGACATAACATTATATCTATAAACATTTCAGTATACATTTTTAAAAGATAGGGGCTCTTTAAAATAAATAAATAAATAATCACAATACTATTACCACACCTAAAATAGTTATAATTGTTACTTAAAAACATTAAATATCCAGTATGTTTAAATTTTTAATTGTTACACTCATTTTTTATTGTCTGCTTGACTTAGATACAAATTATATCCACAAGTATAAAGGACATCTTTTAAAATACCTTAATCTATAAAATAACTTTTTTTTTTTTGTCCTCTGTAGTCTATACGTAGTAGAGGATTCATAAGATTAAGGTTCAGTTTGTTGTTGTTACCTATTTCAGGTAAATTATATCAAATATTTATATATTAAGGAGTTCTGGTGGCAGAATTGTTGAAGCATTTGGCTACTAACCAAACGATGGGCAGCTTGAAGCCACCAGCTGCTCTGAGGGAGAAAGATGAGGTAGTCTTCTTCCGTAAAGATTTACAGCTTTGGAAATCCTCTGGGCCACTTCTACTCTGTCCTATAGGGTTGCTACGAGTTGGAATCAACTCTACGGCCTGGGTTTATTCAAATATAACCAAGTGCCATTGCTATCAGTGTTTAGATCTCCTAGCTGATAAACTGATAAACAACTCTTGGTAAAAGTCAGAACAAATCAATATACAATCTTCACTTAATTTAAATAATAGTCACTTCCTGGTGATTCTGTATATATTAAAAATTTACAAAAATATTTCATATTTACATGTAATATGGGCTAGACGTTAGGCTCAAATGATTATAAACCATTTTTTGCCCACATGAATATCTAGCAAATCATGTGGTACATGGGAAAATTCTATGCTGTGTAGGTTTATCTACCATGTTGCAGAAGTCAAGCATCTCTGGCTTCTGTCCACTAAAAGGCAGTAACCCCCCCAAATTACTATGACTACTATTAATGTACCCCTGGATTTACAAAATGCCCTATACCGTTATATTTCACTCTATCTCTTGTTGAAAATCACAAGTTTAGGGTAAGCAGCAGCAAAAGAGGAAATTGGTTTTAGTTGTATATGTGCTGTAATTTAGGGTAAGGAAAATATTCTGTATGAAGAATAAATATTGAAATATTCACAAATTTAAAGCATTCCAAAGTTTTCCTTTAGTAGTGAAGTTTTTTTTTTCTTCAAACTATGTTGGAAAATATGAATACACTCCCTGATAAAACAAATGAGGTCATAATTACTTTATGCCAATATACATAATGGGTACCGAAATTTCAACAGCTAAGAAGCCATCAGGCAGGAAGAATTAGGGAAACTGGGCTCACGACGTGAATTTATAAATCCATTTTTATTTTCAAGACACTCTGGTGGCATGGGAGCTCTGGTGGTGTAGTGCCTACGGCATTTGACTGCTAACCAGAAAACTAGCAGTTCAAACCCACCAGTCACTCCTCGGAAGGAAAATTGGGCAATCTACTTCCGTAGAAATACTGCCTCAGAAACCCAATGTGGGGTCACTAGGAGTCCAATCCGACTCCACAGCAGTGAGGTTTTTTTTTTTCTTTCTTCTGGTGGCACAGTACCTAAGGCATTTGACAGCTAATGAAAAGGTTGGCTGTTCAAAGCTATCAGCTGTTCTGTGGAAGGAAGATGGGACAATCTATCTACTTCCATAAAGATTTACCACCTTGGAAACCCAAAGGGGTCACCATGAGTCAGGATTGACTTGATGGCAGTGAGTTTGGTTTTGGTTTTAAACATAAATATGAAAATATAAATCTCTTGATCCAACATTTTCACAATTAGACTACAGCAATGATAAGGAATTATGATGCAGCGTTTTCACAATTGGACCACAGCACTGATAAGGAATTATGTTATATTTCTGAGATTGAGAAATTAAATGTTTACGTGCCTATAGTTTGTGTCATTATGTGTACACTTCTTGTATTTTTCTTTTGATCTATTAGAGCAGTTACTTTATTCATTGCCCTTTGTATTTAAATATTGTTCTTTATTCTAAGACTTATATCTAAGTCTAGATTGAAAATATTTTACCATTATTCTTTAAAGGAGGAATTGTTTATTCATAGCAGCTAACACGTCCCAGCTATATACTAGATGCTCATTAAAGATTTGTTGAATAAACTCACTCATCCAGTAATTGTCTTCATTGCCCCCCCCCCCCAAAAAAAAAAAAAAAAAAAAAACCTCACTGCCATCGAGTCAGTTCTGACTCACAGTGATCTCCTTTGGGTTTCTGAGGCAGTAAATCTTTATGGGAGTAAAATGCCCAGTCTTTCTTCCGAGGAGTGGCTGGTGGGTTTGAACCGCAGTCTTCTGGTCAGCAGTCAAACACCTTAGACAGTGAGTCTTATTACTGTGTAGAATCATGCACTTTCAGATCTGTTAGCTTTATTCTCATATGCCTATTATCATGAGCCATTAGGATTTGGTCTTCTGTAAAATGAAGTAGCTGAATTAAGAAGGTAAGTGATTTCTTCTAAATTACATTGTTGGCAGAACTAGGAGAAAGGTTTAGATCTCCTGGCTCAGATTTCACCATTTCCACAGATAGGTTTTATTTTGCCTTAAATATATGTAAGTTTTCTATTCCTGTTGTCAAGTTATTTCTGTGTTCAAGCAGCATTCATGTAAAAAAAAGAGAGAGAGAGAGAAATAAAGCTGTGATTAATTCCCCTAAAACTGACATACTAACCTTGGCCTTCAGAAATCCAAAATAGGATATCAAACATTTTGGTGACAAATTTCTTCCTGAAAGAAGTTATATTCTTTACTGTCTGAAAACTGCAAAGCAGGTGCAGCTTCAACATACTAATTGTTCAGAGACTGCAACTTGGTAACTATGGAGACATTACCTCATAGAATTCTAAGAGGCAGTGTTGGCTAGATACTAACTTGTAGTCATAAAGGCAGCTTTGCTGGGTTACCACACTGCCTCTTGAACTGACTCCAGTGAATGCCATACACTTTCATCTTGCTTCACCTAATATGAACTATGTCAGTACCTCCATAGTCACATTTGAATCCTGGTTCTGTCACAAGCTTGGTAAAGGAATCATGAAATCTGGCAAGTGGCTGAAGGTAGGTGATTAACGGGTGAGATCACTTTAAAAAGAAAATCTACCTTGAACCTTGGCTATATTCACTATCTAATGCCATGATTTGCTTTCCTAGGAAAGAAAGGAGACTTCACTTCCAGTGAAGATGAAAAAGAAAAAGTCCATTAAGGAAGCTTCGGCAATCCAACAGAATAAAGTCCCTGAACAGAAAGATCAAATGGAGAACCAAGCCCAGTAAGATTAGAAGAAATAAGAGGGTCTGTGTTTCAGAAAGAAAATAATGGAGTGTTTGACCTATTTTGCTTTAAAACATCTTATGAGTAGTAAAAATCAATTCCAAAAATTTTTTAACAACAAACTATAACATACAAACTATTTCCTTAGCCACTGTCTTATAAGGTCTCTGCATAATACAAAATTAACCAAGAATTCCATCGTATCAGACCTGGTAGAGATTCCAGATCTCACATCTAACATGTTAAGACAACTTGCAGACAATTTCTTTAGAACTATATTTCTAAACTGAGGACAAAAATGTACTAGAGAATTTTGGTTTGGGAAATGTTTGTGACCATGTTAAAACAACAACTACAACAAAACCTACAAATCAGAATAATACTAATGTTTATCCTTCTATCTACTAAAGCATTAGCATTGGTTTTTCCAATAATTTCTAAAAAAATGATTCTAGAATGGAGCATACATAATTTTAAAGCTATTGTTACTTTTGGATCTAGGTCCCTTGTGGTTACTTTTCAGTCTAGGTCTGTTCTATAGCATTGTTCTCAGAAGTCATCAGATTTGGTAACATTGGGACTGTATCATTTTCTTTGTCGACCTTGGACTTGTTAGCCCCAGCAGCCAGTAGCTGCCTGAGTGGAGAGATGCCTCTAGCAATGTTACCAAATAAAAAAAAATGATTTTTGTCAGTATTACCAATGTAGCATCTCCCAAAATAACATTGAAATGCTGGAACTGAGTTTTTATAACTGCCCCTAGCTTGGTGCTGGTCAATTAGAGAGGGAGCAAATTTGGGCAAGTTTGGACAATTCCATATGTTAAAGGAAATGCTAATTAATCACTAGGGACAACCTCTCATGTTCCCAAGAGTCTATTAGATAGACAAGTGCATGGTTTAAATGCTGGGCTGCATCAGACAAGTCTATTTCCGAAATGTTTCAGCTCTTCCAAAGGTGTGTGTAGCCATCAGAAATGTATTATTCAACTATAAAATAACAACATCTTAAGCCCTAGGCCAGATTTCCTTGCTCACAACATGGTGCCAAAGGCATTTGACTGCTAACCAGAAGGCTGACGATTCAAACCCACCAGCCACTCCTCAGAAGGAAGATTGGGTAATCCACTTCTGAGTGATACTGCCTTGGAAACCCAAAGAGGGGTCACTATGAGTCAGATCTGACTCCATGGCAGTGTTTGGTTTGGTGGGAATCTTCTGTGTCTTCTGTGGAGTTAAATATATCTGGAAACATTATTGTTTTACTGGAGGTAGGAAATAAATGGGGCTTGTAAAATGAACATGCTGAAAATATATCATGAGTTTGTCTATAATGAAAGCCAGATGTGAGGAACTTTGAAAAAGAAAAGCACTTTTCCTGCATGCTCCAGCCAGTGTCAAGGAGAAGTCATGTCATACGATCCTGTCTCAGGTTGGACAGGGCTGAAATACTTTTCATTTGACAATCTGCTTCTATAGTCTCCTTCCTACTACCATCCCATTTATACTCATAAGTTAGGGCTTTACTGACAAATATGAGTGCTCTGAGTGTGAGAAGAATGGTAAATGATTCCACATTTGGGTTAGAGAGTTTCAGGCAAATGTATTATTAGCACAGGACTTAAGTGGCAAGCTTAATAAGCACTGAGTTAGCAATAATGAAAATTTCAAAGCCTATGCTATTTAATTATATGTGTTCTGGTTACCTAGTGCCACTCTGACAGGAATATACCACAAATGGGATGGCCTTAACAAACAGGAGTTTATTCTCTTACAATTCGGGAGGCTAGAAGTCCAAGTTCAAAAGTGCCAGGCTCTAGGGGCTGTGTGAAAGCCCCTCGACCTTGGGCTTCAGCTCTGCCTCCTGCTCCCGGCCCACTGAAGCTAGAGGCATCTCTCCACTCAGGCAGCTACTGGCTGCTGGGGCTAACAAGCCCAAGGTCGACAAAGAAAATGATACAGTCCCAATGTTACCAAATCACATGGCAGGCCATTAATTCAAGTCTGTTGTAAGTCCCAAGGGCAGCAGAGCATAGTAGGCTACTGAACAACGACACAGCTACATGCAGTGTCCAAACGTGCCATAAGCTAGAGACCATTCCCCAAGGCTTCTCATACACAGGAAACAGACCACATCCCTAAGGCAGCTACTCAGCTGCTCACAGTAGATTCCACCATGGAGTTGATTACCAGTCTCATCATGAGGAATACTACACCCAGCTGCAGCTACTCAACCAAACCCAGCCAAGTTGACACACAAACGTAACTACCACAATACGCTAAAAAAAAATGCCTGAGATAGATATGTTGTCTAATGTCAAGTAAGATCACTCCAGATAAAAGAATTCTGATGAAGCAACTTCTAAATTGTAGAACAATGTAATTGTGAATATTTCTTCAAAGAGATTAAAACAGAGATAATTCATGGAAGCAAAATACTTAGTTTCTGATTTAGAGTGCATAGATAAGACCTCAATAAAGGTGATGGTTGAGCTAGCTACATGTTCAGTTTTTCAGTGAGCTAAACACAATTCAAACATTAAAAATATACACACATGCACATATACATGCACATGCATACTTGCATGTGCACACATACACACATGAATTTCTGAGATCACTGAGAAGAGTCACAGCGTGACTCACCATAAAATGATTTGTCATAAGTCTTTTCATGGGCTATGCCATGAGCATATTTTTTAACTTGTGAGCATATTGTTTAAATTGTAAAATAATTGCACAGTAGTTTAGGGATGTTGATAAAATGATTGTACATGCGTTAAAAAAAGAAAAAGAAAATCTTAGATTATGGTAATATTCACTTTAGAAACAGTGACTAGAAACTAAGTATTTCTTCTTCCTTCCTTCCTGCCATTGTCTTCAACATACATACATACATACACATAGGTATACACATGCGTACTATATTTATAGATATTTATTTTCAGAGGTCATTTAAAAGTAGATATCAACTATAGAATCTTTATTAATATAGGAACATTAGTTAAGTAGAAGGAATTAAAGGAAAAAAATTACTAAATAATAATATATTGAATGGGAATTAAATCATGTTTGTATATTTATGAAAAGAGGAAGTATGATATAAGTGAAAAACTGGGATATAAAGTAGTTCATAGGGTCTCGATTTTGAGTAGAAAATGCATGAAAAAGTCTTGGGAGGAAATGGTGGAAACTGTGATTGGTGGCATTATGATGATCTTTATTTTCTTTGTTCTACTTTCATACATATTCAAAAATATCTACAAGAGAAAGTTTTTTTAAAAAATAGGAAAAGTAAATAAAATAATGCAATAAAATATGTTTTTATTAGTTCATTAAAATTGTTGTTGTTGTTGTTATGTGCTGTCGAGTTGAACTCAACGTATAGCAACCCCTCCTTTCTGGGTTTCTGAAGTAGGTCGCCCCACCTTCCCTCCAAGGAGTGCCTGGTGGTCTGAACCACCAGCTTTCTGGTTAGCAGTCAAGTGCCTTAGGCACCACACTACCAGAGCTCCTAAGAAATATATTTTTGTGCCTATGTTAGATGTATACAATCCACTGCTGTTGAGTCAATTCTGACTCATAGTCACCATGTAGGACACAGTAGAACCATCCCACAGGGCTTCCAAGATTGTAAATCCTTACGGAAGCACACTGCTTCATCTTTCTCCTATGGAGTAGCTGGTGGGTTCAAACTGCCAACCCTTCAGTTAGCAGCACAACACTTTAACCACTGCACCACCAAGGATCCTATTACATGTTATAATATCTTTGACAAGTAGGCCCCTAAGTAAAACTGATACTAGTGCTTCTTGTATTCAGAGTCTATTCAGTTGATTTCTTACTTTATTATAACAATTTTTGCACACAGAAAAGATGACACAGAGGAAGCTTCCTTATCAATGACACAGCGACCTTTCGATCCAAGAAGGTTATCTTCAGATGACACAATGTTGCCGTCATCAGAGTCATC
>NW_006921841.1:777594-778094 GCF_000298275.1 Orycteropus afer afer | reverse complement strand
TGGCCCTCGATAGGACTTCGAATACAATGTTGAATAGAAGTGGTGATAGAGGGCATCCTTGTCTGGTTCCTGTTCACAAGGGGAATGGTTTCAGTTTGTCTCCATCGATAATAATGTTGGCTGCTTGTTTTGCATACTTGCCCTTTATTATGTTGAGGAATGTTCCTTCTATTCCCATTTTGCTGAGAGTTTTGATCAGGAATGGGTGTTGGATTTTATCAAATGCATTTTCTGCATAGATTGATATGATCATATGGTTCTTTTCCTTTGTTTTATTTATGTTTTGGATGACAGTGATTGTTTTTCTAATGTTGAACCATCCTTGCATACCTGATATGAACCCCACTTGGTCATAATGAATTATTTTCTTGACACATTGTTGGAGTCTATTGGCTAGGATTTTGTTGAAGATTTTTGCATCTATATTCATGAGGGATATTGGTCTGTAGTTTAGAAGGAAGTAGTGTTGAGGGTTTTTAACAATGCACTCAGCAAACACA
>NW_006921841.1:773676-775399 GCF_000298275.1 Orycteropus afer afer | reverse complement strand
TATGAAAACACCTAGTATTGGGGGACAAACAAAATACAGTGGATTCCCCTTGCAAGATGACAGCTGAATTTGGATATAGCCATTGTCTTCAGTTACTATAGACTCTGCTTTTGTAGATGGATGACTGGGTTCACTTAGACTTGCTGTGTTTGGTGTGTTTCTTCTATTGCTCTGGATGGAATAACACCTAAGGCCAAAATTAATGTCTTTTTCCCTCTTCTAGTGTGGTCTGTCAGCCCTCAGGATGTACTGCTAAGAAGGATGCTGCATATTCTCCTTTCTCAAAGGAATTTAAAGATTAAGTAAATACTCATTTGATTGGAATGAACTAATCTCCTTTCAAAATTATCTTCTAAATATAGCACTTTAAAAAATTATCTTTAGGAACTCAGATTTTACCCATTCTTTTTCTTTCTGCTTTAGTTTTGTTAAAGATAAGAGAATCTAAAGCAAACTCTAGATTCGTAATCTTTGACAACATTGGACCTGCGATTACATTAAACAAGCCATGCAATGCAAGAACAATTACCACTTGTTACTGTTGTGGATAGGTGCTGTCGAGTTGACTCCAACCTACAGAGAACCTATGTGCAAGAGAATGAAACATTGCCCAGTCCTGTGCCTTCCTCACAATATTTGTTATGCTTGAGCCCATCATTATAGTGCCTGTGTCAATCCATCTAGTTGAGGGTTTTCCCATTTTCCCCTGACCCTCTACATTCCCAAGCATTATATCCTTCTCCAGAGACAAGTCTCTTCTTGTCACATACCAAAGGATGTGAGACAAAATCTGGCCATTGTTGCTTCTAAGAATCATTCTTCAAAGACAGATTTGTTAGTTCTTCTGGCAGTCAATGGCATTTTCAGTATTCTTCACCAACACCACAATTCAGATGCATCAATTTTTCTTCAGTCTCCTTATTCATTGTCCAGCTTTCACATGAATATAAGGCTATTGAAAATACAGTGGCTTTGGTTAGGTGCTCCTTATTCTTCAAAGTGACATCTTTGCTTTTTAGCACTTTAAAGAGGTCTTTTTGCAGCAGATTTTCCCAGTGCAATGTGACATCTGATTTCCTGACTGCTGTTTCCATGAGTATTGACTGTGGATGCAAGTAAAATGAAATCTTTGATAACTTCAGTCTTTTCTCCATTTATCATGACATTGCTTGTTGGTCCAGTTGTGAGGATTTTTATTTTCTTTATGTTGAGATTTAATCCATAATGAAAACAGTAGTCTTTGATCTTCATCAGTAAGTGCTTCAAGTCATTTTTACTTTCAGCAAGCAAGGATGTATCATCTGCATATCACAGGTTGTTAATGGTTCTTCCTCCAATCCTAATGCTGAATTCTTCTTCATATAGTCCAGATTCTTGGATGATTTGCTCAACATACAGATTAAATAAGTATCGTGAAAGGATACAACTCTGATGCACACTCTTCCTGATTTTAAACCATACAGGATCCCCTTGTTCTATTCAAATGACAGCTTGTTGGTCTATGTACAGGTCCCTCATGAGTTCTAATTAAGTGACCTGGAGATACCATTCTTCACAACATTATCCATAATTTGTTATGATCCACACGAATGCCTTTGCATAGTCAATAGAACATAGGTAGACATCTTTCTGATATTCTTTGCTTTCAGCTAAGATCCATCTGATATCCATCATTTCATGTCATCTTCTGAATCCAGCTTGAATTTCTGGAAGTTCCTGGTTA
>NW_006921841.1:762578-773386 GCF_000298275.1 Orycteropus afer afer | reverse complement strand
TTTTCACCAATTCCTTCAGTGCAGCTTGGACTTCTTCCTTCAATACCATTGGTTCTTGATCATATGCTACCTCCCAAAATAGTTGGACATCGAGCAATTCTTTTTGATACAGTGACTGTGTATTCCTTCCATCTTTTTTTTCATGGTTACCTCATCATTCAAGTTTTTATCCATAGAAACCTTCAATATTGCAACATGAGGTTTGAATTTTTCTTCAGTTCTTTCACCTTAAGAAATGCTGAGCATGTTCTTCCCTTTTCATTTTCTAACTCTACACCTTTGCATTTTTCATTATAATACTACACTTTTTCTCTGGAGCTGCCCTTTGAAATCTTCTTTCAGTTCTTTTATTTCAGCATTTCTTCCATTTGCTTTAGCTACTCTATGTACAAGAGCAACTTTCAGAGTCTCTTGTGACATCCATTTTGGTCTTTCCTTCCTTTCCTGTCTTTTTAATGACCATTTGCTTTCTTCATGTATGATGTTCTTGATGTCATCTCACAATTTGTCTGGTCCTCAGTTATTGGTGTTCAATGCATCAAATCTATTCTTCACATGGTCTCTGAATTCAGGTAGGATATAATCAAGGTTGTATTTTGGTTTTTGTGGACTTATATTAATTTTCTTTAACTTCAACTTGAATTGTGTATGAACAATTGATGGTCTGTTCCGCAATCAGCTCCTGGTCTTGTTCTGATTGAACATATTGAGCTTCTCCATTGCTTCTTTCCACAGATGCAGTTGATCTGATTTCTGTGCATTCCATCTGGTAAGGTCCACATGTGTAGTGCTATTTATGTTGTTGAAAAAAGGTATTTTCAATGAATAAGTCACTGGTCTTGCAAAATTCTGTCATGTGATCTCTGGTGTCATTTCTATCACCAAAGCCATATTTTCCAACTACCCATGATTCTTCTTTGTTTCCAGCTTGAACATTCCAATTACTAGTAATTATCAATATATCTTGATTGCATGTTTGGTCAATTTCAAACTGCAGGAGCTGGTAAAAAAAATCTTCATTTTCTTCATCTTTGGCTTTAATGGTTGGTGTATAATAGTAATATTGAGTAATAGTCATATTAAATGGTCTTCCTTGTAGGCATATGGATATTATCCTATCACTGACAGCACTGTATTTCAGAATAGATCTTGACATGTTCTTTTTGATGATGAGTACACCATTCCTCTTCAACTGTGTCATACCTGTCATAGTAGATCATATGATCGTCTGATTCAAAATGGTCAATATCAATCTATTTCACCTAGGATATCGATCTTTATGCATTCCATTTTATTTTTGACAACAATCATGTTCTGATTATTAATGAAAGTTTGCAGCTGTTTATTCCCATTTTGAGGTTGTTCCATCAGCAAATGCAGGTCCGAAAATTTTACTCCATCCACATCATTAAGGTCAACTCTACTTTGGGGAGACAATTTTCCCCAGCCATATCTTGTGTGTCTTCCAACCTGAGGAGTCCATATTCAGGCACTATGTCAGACAGTGTTTCATGGCTATTCGTAATGTTTTCTGGTAATATATCAGACAATGTTTCACTGCTACTTATAAGGTTTTCAGTGGCCAGTTTTTTCGGAAGCAGATGGCCCCATCCTTCTTCCCTATCTGTCTTCATCTGGAAGCACCACTGAAACCTGTCCAACCACAGGTGACCTTGCTGGCATTTGAAATACTTGTGGGTAGCGCCAACCTCACAGCAACATGTACACCACCAGAGTATGACAAACTGACTGACAAATAGTGGATTTTCATGATATTATTCAATAATTTCCACATCCTGTTGGATCACCTTTCTTTGGGATGGGCATACATATGGGGCTTTTTCAGCTGGTTGGCCAAGTAGCTGTCTTCCCTGCTAAATGCCAGACACTGTACTAGGCACTTATGTACATTATCTTCAATCTTTAAAATTCCTTACACAAAGTAGTTTTATCCTTGTTTTATGTTCAGGAATACTGAGACTTGGTCCCAAGTATTTGACTTACTATGTGGCAGAGCTGGGAGACCATTGCAGGTCTGTCTAAATTTATTATTCATTGCTCTTTCCAATCACCACACTGCCTCTCCATAGTGTAAGTTTCTCTTTGCAAACACATCAAAGAATCATCTGGCATAGTTCTATGAAGAATCATGAGATCTAATTAATATTGGAATGTTACTAAAGTCTCAAAAAAGCACACTTCCAAAAGGACTTTGGAATATGATTAGGTATTAATTTAGCCTTTTAATAAAAGTATTTTAGTTGGTTAGAGTAAGTTAAAGTCTTTATCTAAGAAATGCACTAAATCTTCGTAGTAAAGAACTCATTCACAGCTTTAATTCATGAGCAGCAATTTGGCAAGAATAGCAAAATAGAGCAAAGCTACATTTGTGTATAACATAACCAAATTAGGAAGACTCAAATATTTTACCTCCTCAAAATTTTATGATGCTTCTACTAATGCAACTAAATAATATGTTTAATAGTCCTTATGCTGATAATATAAATGATAGTTTAGGATAACTGATGTAATCTCTAGGAATTCAGTATGTCACTAAAAATACTCACTGGTTGTTATTTTATAGAATTTTGCTTAAGTTTGACAGTGACAGTAAAATGAATAAAGAATATAGTTTTGAAGAACCAGGGGAAAAAAAAATAAATGATTTGAGTTATTTTAATATTCTTTTTATTTACCTCTCTCTCAGTTGCTTACCTCTTCACTTTCTCTGAAAGGAACCAGCAGTTTCACACTTCCCAAGAAACAGTGCTCGTCCTTTGTTTCTGAGGCAACTGTGACTGGGGAAGGGGAGGATTATTTCCATTCCTTGTTTGGTGACTCAAAGAAATCTACTGCCAGCTCAAGCCACATGGAGAAAACATGGAAACACTTTTCTTTGATTCTTGAGGAAGTTGGTCACTCTAGATCCAGGTACACATTCTATTCTAACTATTTAATATGTTCTACTGGGGATAGGAATGAGCTCTGGTGTCACAGTGGTTAAGACATTTGGCTGCTAACCAAAAGGTTGGTAGTTCGAACCCTCCAGCTGCTTTGTAGGAGAAGGATGAGACAATCCACTACCATAAAGATTTACAGCCTCGGAAACCCTATGGGCAGTTCTACTCTTTTAGGGTCACTGTGAGTCAGAATCAACTTGCTGGCAGTGGGTTAGGCTTTAAAAAAATGGTGGTAGGAACAATAAATCAGCAGGAAATAAAGCTCTAATTTGTTAGTAGATCCATAATTTCATGTAAAACCCTAGGAAATTTCATTGAAACATAATTATTTCATGTTCTGAGCAATTAAGGAGCTGTATTGGAATAGTGGTTAAAACATTGGTGGTTCAAACCCATCAGCTGCTCCATGGAAGAAAGATGAAGCAGTCTGCTTCCATAAATATTTACAGCGTTAGAAATTAAATGGGGTTGCTAAGAGTCAGAATCAACTCAATAATAGTGAGTTTGATTCTTTGGGTTTTCTAAACAATTAAAAACAATTGATCAAGAATGAATTCAAAGTGGAACAAGGACCTAAATATGAAAACTAAAACCATAAAATTCTTAGAAGAAAATATAGGAGTGTGCTGTGGGACTTAGTTTTTACTGATGGGTTATGAAATATGACAACAAATATAAGCAGCAAAAGACAAAATATATAAATGGGACCTTATACAAATTAAATGTTCTTGTTCATCAAACGACATTATCAAAAAAGTAAAAAGACAACTTACAGACTGGAAGAAAATTTTTGGGAGCCATATATCCAATAAGGGCCTAATAGCCACAAGAATATATATACACACACATATACATATATATACATATATACATATCACATATACTCATGCACAAACACATTTACATATATATCTTCCACAACTTAACAATAGCAGCAAAAAAATAAATCCAAAAATGGGCAAAGTACTGGAACAGACATTTCACCAAAGAGAATATTCAAATAGCCAATAAGTACATGAAAAAAAAAAAATGCTCAAAGTCATTAGTTATTACAGAGATGAAAATTAAAATTGCAATGAGATAATACTTCACCCCTATTAGAATGACAGCAGTCATGAAAACAGAAAACAGCAAGTGTTGGTGAGGTTGTGAGGTAACTAGAACTTTCATCCATTGCTGGTAGGTATGTGAAATGGTGCAGCCACTGTGGAAAACAGTTTGGCTGTTCCTTAAAAAGTTGAACACAGAAATGCCATATAACCCAGCAATCCCAATCCTCGATATATACCGAAAGAAGTGAAGGCAGGAATACAAACAGAAATCTGTAAACCAACGTTCATTGCAGCACTTCTCACAATAGCCAAACATTGGAATTATTTATGGTTATAGTTTAAACATGAGGTAGAACTTGGTAGTAGTGACTACTTTCCTCTCCACTACATTAAGGATCATTAAAAAGATCTTTAAAACTTTCAGGTGTGGGGGCTTCTCTCATGTAGAAACAATAGACTGAGTCAAGTTCCCTGAGTCTTTCCTTTAAACCCTAAGGTAGTACTAAATGCTTTACCCCTTCACCTGCCCCTCTAACCACAAACACAGCTGCTAACCTGTATAAAGGATATTAGATAGATATAGCTTGGAAGAATTGAAACTCTAAAGATATTTCCAGTGAACTACAGTGGCAGAAAACTCCAAGAAGCAATCTAAAAGCACATAAATAGCAGGCAGCAATCAAAATAAATCCAACTACTACATAAACCAATGTTTAAGTAATGGAAAGCTATTAAGAGAAAAGTAGCAGACAGAAGATACTAGAATATATCCAATTAGGGCATTGGGACTGAAACTATAGGCCTACTGGGCACCATTTGTGAAAAACTGATTCTAAAATTCACAAGCAGTATGTATCTTTTAAGTCCCTAAGCATTTGACTGCTAACTAGAAGGCTGGCAGTTCAAACCCACCAGCCACTCCTCGGAAGGAAGGTTGGGCAATCTACTTCTGCAGAGATATGCCTCAGAAACCCAAGGAGGCGTCGCTATGAGTCGAATCGACTAGACGGCAGTGAGTTTGGTTCGGTCTAACAAATAACCATAAATTTAGCAACTTAACACAAATAGCACCCATTGGTTAACTCACAGTTCTATGGTTCAGAAGTCTGGGTTGGCTCAGTTGGTTTCTCTTTGTGAGTCCCACAATGCTGAAATCAAGATGCTGGCCAACTGGACTCTTATCTGGAGGCTTAGGAGCAGAATGTGTTTCCAAGCTATTTCAGGTTATTAACTAAATTCAGTTTCTTGCGGTTGTAGCTTCTAGAAGTGTCTCTCATGTCCTTGCACATGAGCCCTTGAATCTCAGAGCTAGCAGCAGCACACTTGAATTCTCTGACTTTCCATCTGTTGGTGCTCTCTTCCACTTCTAGCTTTTAAAAGGGTTCATCTGACCAGATTGGGCACACGTGGATAGTTCATGATTATCTCCCTATCTTCAGATTCAAAATATTAATCACGTCTGCAAAGTCCCTTTGCCATGTAAAGTAACATAATCCGAAACTGTATAGATAATAGAGATGGCATTACAAATAATCAGGGAGATGATGGCCTACATAATAAACAAAGCTAAGAAGATTAGTCAATTGTTATGTGCTGTTGAGTCAATTCCAACTCATAGAAATCTTAAAGGACAGGGTAGAACTGCTGCCTTAGAACTTATGGAAGCAGCTTGCCACTCCTTTACACTATGGAGCATCTGGTGGGTTCAAACCTACAATATTTCAGTTAACAGCCAAGCACTTAACCACTGTTCCATTACAGTGCACTGTCTCCTCTTCCCATCACTTCCCCTTTTCCCTAGCTCCCTTGCACACAAATATATACTATTTTTTTCTATACACACAAGTTAAAACTTTGAAAGCAAATCCTTAAAAAAATATTTTAAAGAAAATATGACTTAAGTGTAGAGAAAATTTTCATATTTCGATAACAAGCAGAAATTATGAAGAAAAGATTAATAAATTTCACAACAGTAAAAAATTTAGTAGTTTAAACTTTTGACATCTTAGAGACATCATGCCAAAAAAAAAACCAAACTCACTGCCATTGAGTCAACTGCAGCTCATAGCGACCCCACCTTGGGTTTCTGAGGTGGTATCTCTATCTAAGTTGATTGCCCAATCTTCCTTCTGAGGAGTGGCTGGTGGGTTTGATCTGCCAGCCTTCTGACTAGGCACTATGCCGCCAGAGCTATCACAGAATGAAACTCTGCCCAGTTCTGTACCATTCTCACAATGGCTGCTATACTTGAGCTCTTTATTGCAGCAACTGTATCACTTCATCTCATTGAGTGTCTTCCCCTTTTGGCTGACCCTCTACTTTTACCAAGCATAATATCCTTCTCCAGGGACTGGTCCCTTCTGACAAAAGAACCAAAGTATGACAGATGAAGTCTGGACATTCTCAAGTTCAAGGAGCATTCTGGCCCTACTTCCTCAAAGACACATTCGTTCATTCTTTTAGCAGTCCTATATTCTTCACCAACACTGCAACTCAAATGCACCAATTCTGTAGTCCTCTTTATTAATTGTCCAACTCTGATATGCATCTAAGGCTATTGAAAATACAATGGATTGGGCCAATGTATTGCATTGGGCAAATCTGCTGAAAAAAAAAAAAAAAAAAAAACTTCTTTAAAGTGTTTAAGAGCAAAGATGCCACTTTGAAGACTAAGCTGCACCTGACCCAAGCCATGGAATAATTATTTATTAGGAAAATGAAAAAAAAAAATCTATATATAAAAGAAGACAAAATTCACAGAGGGTAATTAACAGAAGAGGAAAACTGAGTGGCCAATAATTACTTTATTCAACCTAGAATCAGGGAAAAGCAAATCAAAATAACATACCATTTTACACCCGTCATACCGGAAAAAAGTAAGAAGTCTGAAAACTTCAAGTGTTGCTAAGGATATGAGGAAAAAGAAGAGGGAATATCACATGTATGGGCAATGGATAAATCCTGCAATAGCATTAATTATGATAGGTCTTGCAAGAAATTTTTTGTTGTGCAGTTTAAGCATGGGATAGAAAGTAGGGGGAAAAAAAGAGCTTAAAGAGGCTGACAGACTATATTGGGGCTTTTTTCCATGCTGCAGAATTTGTGTTTTATCTGAAAGGAATGGCAAAAAGGATTTCCAGCAGGGAAGAAGCAATGCCAGGTGTGAATTATTGAAAGCCTGCTCTGGAATAATACTGGAGAACAGTTAGGTGGGAGAAAGACAGGAGACTGACAAACCAGTTAAAAGGCTTTTATAGCAACCCACAGAGACAGTGAGACCCTAATGAAGACAGCAGCAATAGAGATGGGGAAGTAAAATACACAGAAGAAAATAAAGAGGTTGAATCAATGGAACATAAACACTAATATGGTGTGAAACAAAAGGGAAAAAGAAAGGCATGAGTTTCAGTCTTGGCTAAAGAGGTAAATGATGATATAATTCACTGAAACAGATTTCACATTTGGTAGAATAAATTTACAACAAGCCAAATAATTAGTTCCGTGTGGGTCATGTTGATTTAGGGGCCTCGAAGATAGTTGTTGCTGTGGGTATAAAGCTCATCAGGAAAATCCAGGTGAGAGATTTAGATGTAGCAGTCATAAGTGTAGTAAATAGTTATTGAAGCCCGGTTCATGGTTGCTATCACATAGATAGGGTGTGATGAGAACAGAGGAGGGCTAAAGACAGACTCCCATAGATCAACGTTAGAGAGATGGGTAAAGGGAGAAAAGCATGAAAAAGAGACTTAAAATAAGCAACCAGCCTGGTAGAAGGAAAACAGTAGACTTAGGGAAACTAGAGGAGGAGTTTTTAAAAGAAAACATATCTGACAGAGACAAATACTATAGACACTGAAAAGTTATCACTCAATTTACCAACTAGGAGGGCATTGGTCATTTTGGCCTATAGCAGAAGGACATGATAGTAAGTTGAGGAGTAAGAGGTGAGGAATTAGTAGCATGTTCTTTCCAGAAGCTTAGCTGTGATGGCAGTATGAATTACAAGTTAGAGGAGGATCACTTTTTCTTTTTTAAGGTGGTGATTCTTTGAGATTGTACATGTTTGAGGGAAAAAGCAGTCTAGAGGGAGAAGTTGGTATTACAAAAGAAAAGGAAGATAATAAATGGCCTGAGGCCCTAAAACAGCCAGGTTTCACTTTATATGAGAAAAGTGTCTCCTGTTGCATTGAAATGGGTGCCTGGAACAGGGAAGAGGTAAGTGCATGTGAGTGAAACTGTTCGTGAGTGAGAAGCAGAACTATGTCACATATCCCCTAATGGTCCTATTTTCTTAGTGAGATCATCCCTGACACTAAGGCTGTAGATATGGGGCAGGGATTTGAGAAGCATCACTGAAGGGATGGCAGAAGGTGCTGGCTAAGCTCTTGAAGAAAAATTGTTGGGCCTACATGTTATTGGATATCACTAATTTTCTTGATGGTACAAATCTATACATGGTATGTTTTCTAGCCAGGATGTCTATAGGATATAAACAAGTTGAATAGTTGGATCAAACCACTTTCAGATTTTACTAGTTGAGTGAAGCAGGCACTAACAATTAGTGACCTAGGGCATGGGAATTAATCCCTCTAAGCCTTGGTTTCCTTATCTATAAAATGGGACTGGAAACATTACCTGCTTTATTGAGTTCTTGTGGGAGTTATAAATAATATAGTGTTCTTGGCATAGTGGCTAAGGCATTTGACTGCTAACCAGAAGGCTAGCAGTTCAAACTCACCAGCCACTCCTCAAAGGGAAGATTGGGTAATCTACTTCCATACTTCAGAGACCCAAAGAGGGGTTGCTATGATTTAGATCTGACTTGATGTCAGTGAGTGAATTTCAAATTTTTTTTATTGTGACCTTAACTAAGAATTATGTAGGGTTAATTTTTTTTAAGTGAAGGAGTTATTACAAGCCCATAATCCCTGTCCCAAAATATTTGAGACTTACATGTTTCTAAGAATCCCTGGTGGCACAAATGGTCAAGCACTTGGCTGCTAACCTAAAGGTCAGCAGCTCCACAGGACAAAGGACCTAGCAACTTGGGGGAGATCCAAAATGATGGACTGGGCAGATATACTACCCAGACCCGCTGCAACAAAGACTTGGGAATAAGTGAAATGGATACAGATGACAATCCTGAACCCCAGAGCCTCAAAGGAAAAGATGAAGAAGTATATCAAACTTCAATTACAGGAAGAGACTGAATGAAAACAGCAGACAAGTAGGCATATTCCGACAGTGAAATTCCAACCAGCCTAGCATAGTGTGTTCATTTTGAGTTATTACAAACAGGGTAGGAACCAGATAACTGGCTCCTAAGCCAGGACTGCACCGGCACTCACATCAGTGATCAGCAACCAGAGAGATGTATCCCCTCTCTTACGTCATACAACCTACTGGTGACTATAGGCATGTCAACTAATACCCACCTTCCCAGTGGCTAATCAAACTGCCCCCCACTGCCAGTGCTGTGCTGCTTTCTTTCTTTCTTTTTTAATCTTTCTTCTTAGTTCTTCTTCCCCTCGTGTGTTTCTCTTCCTTTTTCTTTTCTTTTTTTTTCCTCTTCCATCTCACCTGCCCTTTTTTTCCTTCCAATCGAGCAAACACCATGGCCCTACCACCTCCATGTTCAGCAACACCTGCCCTTGACATCCATCCCCACAGTCCATGGCGCACACTCCCTCAGAGTGAGCACTACTTTCCACTGCAACCATGTTTGGTGGATAGCACTTGGGCCAGTACTGTGCTACTTTTTCTTTCTTTCTTTCTTCTTAATTCTGCCATCTTCCACCCTCCCTGTGGCTATTTCTTTGCTTTTTAACCTTCCTATTCCCTTTTTCTTTTTTTTACCCCATCTTTTGGCAGCCATCAATGCTACCCAACCATAACCACCACACCTGCCACCCCACACATTGAGTGAGTGCCACCACCCATTTCAGCACCACTGGATCAATGACAGACAGTCATGACAGCCTGCTCTCAGCTGCTCTACATGTCTAGTGATCACAGACTCATGCTCTCACTCTCACACGCTACGTTAGCCACCCAGAGAAAGGTGATAAACACCAGGAAGGTTGGACAATCTACTTCCATAGTGATACCACCTTGAAAACCCAAGGAGGGGTCGCTTTGAGTCAGGTCCAACTTGATGGCACATAATGGGAACAACAACCAACTTAGTGACCAGAGTAGCATACCCACTCAGTGGCCCAGCTTATTAAAACAAAACAAAAAAGAACAAGCCCAAGGTCAACAAATAAAAAGGCACAGTCCCAATGTTACTAAACCATAAGCAGGCCATTAATTTAAGTCCATTGTAAGTCCCAAAGTCAGCAGAGCATGGCAGGCTGCTGAACAACAACATGACTATATGCAGGGTCCATGTGTGCCATAGGCTAGAGACCATTCTCAAAGCTGCTGCTTATATATAGAAAGCAGACCACATACCCAAAGGCAGCTACTCAGCTGCTCCCAGTAGATTCCACCATGGAGTTGATTACCAGTCTCATCATGGGGAATACTACATCCAGCTGCCCAGCCACTCAACCAGGCCCAGCCAAGTTGACACACAAACTGAACTACCACAGGAGTGGAATGAAATCAACAGAAGACAGAATTTGCAAAATTGAAGACAAATCTCTTAATACTAATCTATTAGAGGAACAACCAGAAAACAATGAAAAGGAAAAAAATATGAAGAAAACCAAAGGATTATGTGAGACATCATCAAGTGGAATATCTTATGTGCAATTGTAATTCCAGAATAGGATGAGACAAAAAAAAAAAAAAA
>NW_006921841.1:757179-761768 GCF_000298275.1 Orycteropus afer afer | reverse complement strand
TTGAACCACCAGCCTTCTGGTTAGCAGTCAAGTGCTTTAGGCACTATGCTACCAGAGCTATAAAATAAAACTAAAAGACTGGAAATAGGAACCAGAGACATAAATATGTAAACTATGACAACTACAAACCAAAAAGAGGGAATAAGCGGTATAGTTAAAGAATGTCCAAATGGGGGGAAGTCAAGATAATGTCATGATAGAAAAGATTGTTTTAAAATTGAGAATATAATAATAAATTCAAGAGTAACCTCAAAGAAGATTAATAAGCCTTCTCACTTATTAAAAGAAAAAAGAAAATAAAAAGACTCAGTGAATACTAAAACAACAGCAACAGGGAAATTATGAGAAAATCAGCAAACAAAATGAACTCAACACAGAAAAATATATAGACCAAAGAAATCAACAACACACCCCCCAAAAAAGCAAAACAGTAAAATGACATCAGTAAATTCATACCTAGTCCAAAAACCGAAAACTAAACTCACTACCATCGAGTCTATTCCAACTCAGAGTGACCCCTCCTTGGGTTTCTGAGGCAGTAACTCTACAAGTACATTGCCCAGCCTTCCTTCCGAGGAGTGGCTGGTAAGTTTGAACTGCCAGCCTTCTAGTTAGCTGTCAAATACCTACTCCGGTAAATTTAAGTGGATTAAATGCACCAATCAAGAGATAGAGAATAGCAGAATGTAGACGAAAGCATGAACCATCAATATGCTGTATACAAGAGATGAACCTTACACACAAAGACAAAAATAAGCTAAAAATCAAAGTTTGGAAAAACATATATCAAGCAAATGACTACCAAAAAAGAGCAGGAGTGGTAATATTAATTTCTGACAAAATAGAATTTAAGGCAAAAACTAGTATAAGAGACAAGGAAAGACATTATATAATAATTATATGATCACTCCAACATGGGAACATAACCATAATAAATACCTATATGCCCAATGAAAGAGTCGCAAAATACATAAATCAAACTTAATAGAACTGAAAAGAGAAAAAAGACAATTTCAGAGTAATCATAACCAAAAAAAAAAACAAAGTTACTGCTGTTGAGTCAGATCTGACTCATAGTGACCCCTCCTTGGGTTTCCGACATGGTACCAATGTGGAAGTAGATTGCCCAATCTTCCTTCTGAGGAGTGGCTGGTGGGTTTGAACCACCAGCCTTCTGGTTAGCAGTCAAATGCCCTAGGCACTATGCCACCAGAGCTTCCCATAATAATAGTAAGAGACTTTACTACACTACTTTCAATAAAAGACAGAACTAGAAAGAAACTCAACAAAAATACAGAAGAACTAAACAACACAATCAACCAACTTGACCTCATAGACATATATAGAATACTTTACAGAACAGTACAATATATGTTCTTTTCCAGAGTACATGAAAGTTCTCAAGCATAGACCATATATTTAGGCCTCAAAGCTAGTCTCAATAAATTTAAAATAATCAAAATACTACAAAGCATTTTCTCAGATAGCAATGCTATAAAATTAGAAATCAACAACAGGAAGCTTTAAAGGGGAAAAAAAATCACGTATGTGGAAACTGAATAACACCCTGTTTGAAAACTACAGGGTAATAGAAAAAATAAAAAATGAAAAATAGAATTCCTAGAATCAAACAAAATGAAAACATAACATAACAAAATTTTTGAGACACAGCAAAAGCAGTCCACAGAGGACAATTTATAACAATGAACACACACACTGAAAAAAAAGAACCAAAATCAATATCTTAATTCAGTATGTCCAACAGTTGGAAAAAGAAAAGGAAAAAAAAAAAAAAAAGCCTACAGCCACCAGAAGAAAGGAAATAATAAAAGTTTGAGCAGAAATCAATAACACAGAAAGCAGAAAATTATAGAAAGAATCAAATAGACTAGAAATTGGTTCTTTGAAAGGATTAATAAAATGAACAAGCCATTGGCAAATTTAACAAAGGAAAAGAAAGAGAAGATGCAAATAACACAAATAAGAAATGAAATAGGTAATGCCACAACAGAACCAACCAAAATAAAAAGGATAATACCAGAATAATATGAAGAACTCTCCACCACTCCTCTGTCAGTTTGTCATACTGTGATGGCTTGTGTGTGGCTGTGAGGCTGGAGGTTATGCCACCAGAATTTCAAATACTAGCAGGGTCACCCATGGTGGAGCAGTTTCAGTGGAGCTTACAGATGAAGACAGACTGGAAAGAAAGACAGGGCCAACCACTTCTGAAAAAATTGGCCAGTAAAAGCCTTATGAACAGCAGTGAAACACTATCAAATATATTACTGGAAAACTTTATAAACAGCCATGAAACACTGCCTGATATAGTGCCAGAAGATAAGCCCCTCAGGTTGGTGGGGGGACCCACTGCCATTGAGTTGATTCTGACTGATAGCAGTCCCCATTGGGTTTCCAAGGTGGTAAATCTTTATGGAAGTAGATTGCCCCATCTTCCTTGCATGGAATGGCTGGAGGGTTTGAACTTTCAACCTACAGGTTAACAGTCAAATGCCTTAGGCACTGCACCACCAGATCTCCTTCTCAGGTTGGAAGGCACTCAAAATATGACAGGGGAAAAACTGCGTCTTCAAAGTAGAGTTGACTTAATGACATGGATGGAGTAAAACTTTCAAGACCTTCATTTGCTGATCGGGCACAACTCAAAATAGGAATAAACAGCTCCAAACATTAAAAAAAAAAAAAAAAAAAACTGAAAAATGGAATGTACAAAGCATGAATCTAGGAAAATTGGAAATGATTGAAAATGAAATGGAATGCCTAAAGATCAATATTCTAGGCATTAGTGAGCTGAAATGGACTGATAATGGTCATTTTGAACCAGACAGTGATACTGTCTACTATGCTTAGAATGACGAATTGAAGAGGAATGGTATTGCATTCGTAATCAAAAAGAATGTTTCAAGATCTATTCTGAAGTACAGTGCTGTCAGTGATAGGATATTTATACACCTACAAGGAAGACCAGTTAATACAACTATTATACAAATTTATGCACCAACCACAAAAGGCAAAGATGAAGAAATTGAAGATTTTTACCAACTTGTGCAGTCTGAAATTGACCAAACATGCAATCAAGATGTACTGATTATTACTGGTGATTGGAATGCATCAGTTGGAAACAAAGAAGAAGCATCAGTAGTTAGAAAATATGGCCTTGGTGATAGAAATGATGTCAGAGATCACATGATAGAACTTTGCAAGATCAACCATTTATTTATTGTAAGCATAGTGGCTAAAGCACTTGACTGCTAACCAGAAGGCTGGCGGTTCAAACCCACCAGCCACTCCTCGGAAGGAAGGTTGGGCAATCCTACTTCCGTAGTGATACTGCCTCGGAAACCCAAGGAGGGGTCGCTATGAGTCGGGGCCGACTCGACGGCACACAACAACAACAACAACAACTTTTAATCAAAAACATACATAGTGCCTATACATGTGGGCCTCATCAGGTGGTAAATACAGGAACCAGATAGACTTCATCTGTGGAAACAGGCAAAGAAGATGCTCAATATCTTCAATCAAAACAAGATGGGAGCTGACTGTGGAATAGTCAATTGCTCATATACAAGTTCAATGAAAATTGAAACATGTCCACAAGAACCAAAATATGACCTTGATTATATCCCACCTGAATTTAGAGACCATCTGAAGAATAGATTTCACATATTGAACACCAATGACTGAAACTAGATGAGTTGTGGGATGAGATCAAGAACACCATTCATGAAGAAAGCAAATGGTCGTTAAAAAGAAAGGAAAGGAAGAAAAAGAACAAAATGGATGTCAGAAGAGACTCTGAAACTTGCTCTTGAAAGGAGGGTAGCTAAAGAAAATGGAAGGAATGTGGAAATAAAAGAGCTAAACTGAAGATTTCAAAGGGCAGCTTGAGAAGACAAAGTACAGTATAATAGTGAAATGTGCAAAGGCCTAGAAGAGTTAGAAAACCAAAGGGAAGAACATGTTCAGAATTTCTCAAGCTGAAAGAAGTGAAGAAAAAAATTCAAGCCTCAAGTTTCAATATTGAAGAATTCTATAGGCCAAATATTGAATGATGTAGGAAGCATCAAAAGAAGGTAGAAGGATACACAGTCACTGTACCAAAAAGAATTGGTCAAGGTTCAACTATTTCAGGAAGTAGCATATAATCAAGAACACATGGTACTGAACAAAAAAGTCCAAGTTGCACTGAAGAAATAGGTAAAAAACAAGGCTTCAGGATAGACTGAATACCCATTAAGATGTTCCAACAAACAGAGGCATTACTGTGCTTGCTCATTTATGCAAGGGAATTTGGAAGATAGCTACCTGGCCAACTGACTAGAAAATTATTGATATTTATGCCCATTCCAAAGAAAGATGATCCCACAGAATGTGGAAATTATCGAACAATATCACTGATATCACATGCAAGTAAATTTTGCTGAAGATAATTCAAAAATGGTTGCAGCAGTACATTGACAAGGAACTTCCAGGTATGCAAGCTGGATTCAGAAGAGGATGTGGAACAAGGGATATCATTGCTGATGTCAGATGGATCTTGGCTCAAAGCAAAGAATACCAGAAAG
>NW_006921841.1:744702-756409 GCF_000298275.1 Orycteropus afer afer | reverse complement strand
CATATGTATGTGAAAGCTGGACAATGATTAAGGAAAGCCAAAGAAGAGTTGATACATTGGACTCGTGGTGATGGCCAGGAATACTAAAAATACAATGGACTGCCAGAAAGATGAAACAATCTCCTCTGAAAGAAGTGTAGCCAGAATGCTACTTAGAAGAGAATGGCCAAACTTTGTCACAGCTACTTTGGTCATGTTGTCAGAAGGGACCATTCCCTGGAGAAAGACATCATGCTTGGTAAAGTAAAGAGCAAAAAAAGGGGAAGATTTACAATGAGATAGACTGACACAGTGACTACAATGATGGGCTCAAGCATAGCGAGGATTGTGAGGATGGCACAGAACTGGGCAGTGTTTCATTCTGTTGTACACGGGGTTCCTATCGGTCAAAGCTGACTCAATGGCACCTAACAACAAAAACATGAGGAACTGTACTCCAGCACATTTGAAAACCTAGAAGAAACAGACAGATTTCTAAAACATACCACCTACCTAAACTAACACAATCTGAGGTAGAAAATTTGTACAGACCCATCACAAAATAAATTGAACAAGTCATTAAAAAAAAAAAAAAAAAAAGTCCTGGCCCAGGTGGCTTCACTGGCAATTTTTACCAAACATTCAGAGAAGAGCTGATATCAATTGAACTCTAACTATTCCAGATACAGAAAAGGAGGTAATGCTCGTGAATGTATTCTTTGAAGGAAACATAACCCTGATATCAGAACCAGGCATGAAAAAATTATACACCAATATCCCTCATGAACAAAAACACAAAAATTCTCAACAAAATCCTAGCCAATAGACTCCAACAACATATCCAAAAAGTAATACACCATAACCAAGTGAGATTCCTACCAGGTACGCAAGGATGGTTCAACATTAGAAAAACAATCAACATAATCCACCACACAAATAAAATAAAGGATAAAAACCTTTGTTTTTATGATCATATCAATTGATGCAGGAAAGGTATTTGACAAAAACCAACACCCGTTCTTGATAAAAAATGCTCAGCACAATAGGAATAGAAGGGAAATTCCTTTACATAATTAAGGGCATACATACAAAGCTAATGGCCAAACTTATTCTCAATGGAGAGATACTGAAAACATGGCCTTTGTGCACAGAAACTGGACAGGGATGTGCCACTCCTATTTAATATTGTACTATAAATCCTAGCCTGACAATAAGATAAGAAATGAAATTAAAAGACATCCAAAGTGGAAAGTAGAACTAAAATTATTTCTATTTGCAGATGATATGATCATATACATAGAAAATCCTAGAGACTGGAAAAGAAAACTACTGGAACTAATAGAAGGATTCAGCAAAGCTACAGAGTGCAAGATCAACATACAAAAATCAATTGGATTCCTCTAAACTAACAAAGAGAACTCTAGAAAGGAAATAAGAAAAACAATAACATTCACACAGAAACAAACTCAAGATGGGTCAGAGACCTAAATGTAAAACCCAAAACTGTAAAGTTAAACCAAAGATAAAATAGGGTTAAGTTAGGTGCCCTAATTTATTGCATAAATAGACTATGAAGCACATCCCAAAACGTACAAACAGCAGAAGATAAACTAGATTGGGACCTTCTAAAAATTAAATTCTTATTTGAATCAAAAGATTACTCAAAAGAGTAAAAAGAGAACCTACCGATTGTGAAAAAAAAATTTGGCAGTAACATTCAACAAGGGACTTATCTCTAAAATTTATAGAAGATGTCAACACCTCAACATCAAAAAGATGAACAATCCACTTCAAAAATGGGCAAAGGACATGAACAGACACTTCACCAAAGAAGATATTGAAGCAGCCAACAAACACATGAAGAAATGCTCACAATAATTAACCATTAAACCAAATAACCAAATGCACTGCCGTCAAGTTGGATCCGACTCATAGCGATCCCTCCTTGGGTTTCCAAGGCGCTATCACTATAGAAGCAGGTTGCCCAACCTTCCTTCCAAGGAGTGGCTGGTGGGTTTAAACCGCCAACCTTCTGCTCAGCAGTCAAATGCCTTAGGCACTATGCCACCAGAGCTCCTTTAGAGAGATGCAAATCAAAAGAATAATGAGATATCATATCACTCCAACGATAATAGCAAAGTTCAACAAGTCAGAAAACAACAAATGCTAGCAAGAGTGTGGAGAAATTGAGACTCTCATACTCTGCTGGTGGGACTGTAAAATGGTACAGCCACTGTGGAAAACAGTATGGCACATCCTTAAAACGTTGGAAACAGAAATTCCATTTGATCCAGTAATCCCACTACTAGGAATATATCCTAAAGAAGTGAGATCTGGAACACAACTAAATACATGCACACTCATGTTCATCACAGCATTACTTACAATAATAAAGAGATGCAAACACTTAAATGCACATCAACAGATGAATGGATAACCAAACTATGGTACATATAAACAATGGAATACTAGGCAACATTAAAGAATAATGAAGAATCACCAAATTATCTCATAATGTGGCTGAACTTTGAGGACATTATGCTGAGTGAAGTAAGTCAATCACAGAAGGACAAATATTGTATGAGACCATCATTATAAAAAGGCAGGGAAAAAATATCATTTACAATAGCCACCCAAATGATGAAATACTTAGGGGTAAATCTAATCAGAGATTTATTTTTTAAAAAAATGGATAGGAAGATTTAACATTGTAAAAATGTTACTTCTCCCCAAAGTGATCTACAGACATAATGCAATCCCTATCTAGAGTCCCTCATCATTCTTTAAAGAGATGGCAAAACTAATCACCAAGTTTAGATGTGAAGGAAAGAGACCCTGGATAAGCAAAGCACTGCTAAAGAAGAACAAAGTAGGAAGCTTCACATGTCCTGATCTCAAAACCTCAGTACAGCCACAGTAGTCAAACACAGTAGTTATACAATGACAGGCATATATAGATCAACAGAAGAGAATTGAAAACCTAGAAGTAAATCTCCATTGACTTATGGACAGCTCACTATTGAAAAAGGTCAAAACCCATTAAATGAAGAAGAGATAATCCCTTTAACAAATGGTGCTTGCAAAACTGAATACTCATTTGCAGAAAATAAAATAGGATCCATACTTCAAACCATATACAAAACTAACACATGATGGATCAAAGGCCTAAATGTAAACACTAAAATTATAAAGATCATCAAAGAAAAATTAGGGGCTAATTTAGGGGCCCCAATACATGGCATAAATACACTAGCAAACATAACTAAAAACACACAAACAGCAGAAGACAATCTAGACGACTGAGATACTTAAAAATTAAAATTTATATGTATCAAAAGACTTCACTACAAGAGTAAAAAGAGAACATACTGATGGGGAAAAAAATGGCAACGACAGATCAAACAGACTGATCTCTAAAATTTGTAGAAAACTTCAACACTCAACAACAAAAGACAATCCAATTAAAAGTGGGCAGAAGACATGAACAGCTGTTCACATAAGAAGACATTCAGGCTGCTTAAAAACACAGGAAGACATGTTCATCATAATTAGCCATTAGATGCAAATGAAAACAAAAATGGGATCTCATCACACTCCAGCATTAATAGTAAAGTTAGAAAAAAAAGATCCTGGCAAGGGTGTGGATAGACTGGAATCTTTGCACACAGCTGGTAAGATTGTAAAATGGTGCAACAACTATGGAAGTTCCTTAAAAATTGGAAATAGAAATACTGTATGATCTAACCATCCCACTAGTAGGGATTTATTCCTATAGAAATAAGAGTTGTGACACAAACAGATATATTCACACCCATATTCATCTTAGCATTATTCATAATAGGATAAAGATGGAAACAACTTAAGTGCCCATCAATGGATGAATGGATAAAGAAACTATAGTACATACACAAGATGGAATATTACAAACATTAAAGAATAACAACAAATCTGAAAAAACACATCATAACATGGATGAACCGAGAGGATATTATGTTTAGTGAAATTTAGTCAATCACAAAAGGATAAATATTGTGAGACCACTACTCTAAAAAGTCAAGAAAAGGTTTACACATAGAAAGAAACTTTAATGGCTAACAGAAGTGAGAGAAGAATGGATGGTAAATTTCTAACTAGAGGGTTGTTGTTGTTGTTAGGTGCCACCAAGTCATCTCCGACTCATACCGACCCTATGCACAGCAGAATGAAACACTGCCTGGCCCATGCCAGCCCTGCTATACTTATGCCCATCGCAACAGCTACTGTGTCAATCCATCTCGTTGAGGGCCTTTCCTTCCTTTGTTGACCTTCCACCTTACCAAGCATGACATCCTTCTCCAGGGAATGGTCCCTTCTGATAACATGACCAAAGTAGGTGAGATGAAGTCTGGTCATTCTCGCTTCCAAGGAGCATTCCGGCTGCACTTCCTCCAGGACAGATCTGTTCTTTCAGCAGTCCCTGGTACTTTCAGCATTCTTCGCCAGCACCACATCTCAAAAGCATCAATTCTTCTTCTGTCTTCTTTATTCATTGTCCAGCTCTCACATGCATATGAGGCGATTGAAAATATCATGGCTTGTTTCAGGTGCACCTTAGTCCTCAAGGAGACATCTTTGCTCCTCAGCACTTGAAAGAGGTCCTTTGCAACCAACTTGCCCAGTGCTATACATCAACTGATGTCCTGACTGCTGCCTCCATTGGTATGGATTGTAGAACCAAGCAATGTGAAGTCTTTGACAATGTCAGTCTTTTCTCCATTTATCATGATGCTGCTTATTCATCCAGTTGTGAGGAATTTTGTTTTATTTATATTGAGATGTAATCCATATTGCAGACAGTATTCTTCAATCTTCATCAGTAAGTGCTTCAAGTCATCATCATTTTCAGCAAGCAAATTTGTGTCGTCAGCATATCGCAGGTTGTTAATGATCCTTCCTCCAATCATACCACATTCTTCTTCATGTAGTCCATCTTCTCAGATTATTTGCTCAGCATATAGATTGAATAAGTATGGTGAAAGTATACAACACTGACACACACTTTTCTTGATTTTAAACCATGCAGTGTCCCCTTGTTCCTTATTCAAATGACAGCCTCCTGGCCTATATACAGGTTCTTCATGAGTACAAATTCCCATTCTTCTCAATGTTATCCACAACTTGTTATGATCCACACAATCAATGCCTTTGCATAGTCAATAAAACACAAATGTGATTTCATGACCTCCTAAAGGATTATGACAAACACTCTGAGTCCCTGGTACGTATTAAGCTCTTAATACATATTAGAGGAGAAAATACTGTATTTGTATGATGCTTTAATTTTTAAGAGTTCTTGCAAGAACACAGTTATTATTCATCTTCACAATAACTTCATATAAAATAAAGAAACTGAAGTCTAAATGATTTACCTTACTTCTCTAACTATTTTTGAGAGTTTCATGTCTCAATGGTTTTATGTGAACAATAAAAAATTTAAATAATGATCATCACCCTACAGCATATATACCTTGACACCTAAAGCACCTTTTATATTCTCTTTAATGATTTTATTTCAGAATCTTATTGCACAGGAAATAATAATAGTAATAACCCAAAAGAGAGCAAGCCATTTCTCTTAGGTTATGAAATATACTATTTCTTCATAGAATTTTCCCAATAGATATTCAGCTTTTAGAATAACATCCAAAGTATATTTATTATGCCGTTCTTAAAGTAAGCTAATCACTAAACACACGTTTCTCTGAAGACACCTTAAAATCTTTGCATTTTATTCTCTAGTGCTCTTGGACATATTAAAATAGCCGATGTGAATGCCAACGGTTTATTTGTGAAGCTCATTAACTCTTCCCATGACAAAGAATTGGAAATTGGAGATTATATTCTTCAGCAGAACTTGAGTGGCCAGACAGTTGCTTTGTACCGATTCCTTCCAAATGTTATAATGCAGGCCAATTCCACAGTAACAGTGAGTATAAGATACAAATACTATGAAGTAGAATTGTACAGGGAAAAACTCATTTACATTGTCAAATAGCTCAGTACCAGTGTTCGTCATCACTAGATCTGTACTGAAAATGTGATTTTTTTGTTGTTGTTGTGGTTGATTAATTGTGCCACTTTGTCCATCTTCTAAGTATAAATCAATACCCAGAATCTATTTGCCTCAATTTGGTCTGCAACACTTTTTGCCTTTAGGATTTAACTATTAAAATGAAATATCATAAGTAAATAATCCTTTTAAGGAAAGCAAAGAGATTATTTGCTTAGAAGATAGGTACTTCCTTCATGCTAGAGGGTCTCCTCTCTCTGCATTTTTCTTTATACCTACAGTAGCTGTTCAGTGTTGGCACAGCTTGACATTATATAATATTATCACATTTTAAAACCTCATCTGCTCAAAATATGTTGCAATAACCCTATGACATTTACAAAACTATACTGAACTCCAACATCACTGGCATTAACAGACTATTTATTTTCTTCCAGGTGTGGGCAGGAGCATCTGAAGCAAAGCATCAGCCTCCCTCAGATTTTCTTTGGAAGGAGCAAAATAAGTTTAGAGCAAGTCCAAATTGTACAACAATTCTGTGCAAACCTAACGGTGAAGTCAGTGTCCTGTTCTTAACAATTGTTTCTAATATCTTGGGTAGCTCTCTCTATATTTCCTCACTCGATTATTTTCCATCCTCAAAAGCTTGGATAAAACCATCACATCAGCCATGTCAACAGCACCATTTCTCTAGTGTCAAAACTACCAAAGAGTTACATTCAATTTGAAAAAATAATTTTGATGTCCCATATTTCCAAGAAACTATTTCAATTTCAGAGTCAATGAATATGAATTTAATTTGTAATATGTAGCAGTGACACTATCAGAGGGGTAACCAAAATGACTGTCTACAAAATTTTTGTGTTTCAGCAGAAATTTATTATTTTTAACAAAAAAAAACTCTGTAGTTAGTTGTAACAACAAAAACATTTTTCATAAAGCCAGTTGGCATATATCAATCAATATACCTACAAGGCTAAAACTCTATACTAGTTACCTTTTGAACCTTCTAAAGCACTCTGGTCAGAGCTGTCATTATTACCCAACTAAAACGATGCTTCAAATCACATGGTTTTGCCTGCAAGCACTACTAGTAAGCACTGTTGTTTTTGTTGTTGATGGTGATTGTCTATTGGCTGATTTTGTCCATTTTTCCTGGTGTTTTAGCTACAATATTGTGGTAATTAGTATTTGTAAATCTATATCATAACTTTTTTGAGAATAAAGTAGTAATTAAAGAAAAGGAGAAAAATCAAAAAAATATTCTGCTCAGTTACTAATAATGTTGTAATTCAATGTAGGAAGATTTTATAAAATAATATTGTTATTAGTATTAATATAATCAAAGCAATATTATATTTAAACAAATTACAACAATAATTAGCATATATTATTCTATAATTTAAATTGATACTAAACATTACTAAAGGTTCTGGATGGTCTGGTATGGGAGAAAGTCCATGAAGGGAGAGAGACATCATGAGTGACCGCACTGGGTGACACCAGCTCTATTGACGCTGCTGACATGTAGCCTGAAGAGCAACATAAGAAAGGAAGGTACTACCTACAGGCCTTCCTGTTTGGTTATTCATTTCTTACCAATTTATTGTTATGATTCTCTATTCTAGGGACTGTAATAACTGGTAAGAATATAATAGAGGTTAAGACACAATCTCTCTTCTCAAAGGATTAAAACTGTAATGAAAGAGTTTGTAGTCTAATTTGTAATCATCTTATTTTATGTGCTATAACACTAAGTGTATTAGGAACAACTGTGAAATTCATTCGCCACATTTGGCATTTTGTGTTTTCACTCTACCTTTTCCATGGTGTAGTATTAGTGTAAGTATATACCCAAAGACACATCAGCAAGGTTTAAAGTTATCTCTTTTTAACATTAAAAGTTACACCTTTTCCAAAACCATTCTTAAATTTTTCTTAAATAGCTGTCTTTTTCTCTTATCATCAATCTAATTTACTGTCATATGACTAATATGTTGAAAAGGATCTATATCTCTCTCTGAATTTTTTCTTTCTTGCTAAATTACAGCTGATGCTTAGATAGGCTATGCCTTCAGAGTAGCTTTGACTAATATATTAATTAAGAACCATTTCATGTCTTATGGCTTTCTGTGAGAGCAAGTAGGTATCATTAGATGGGAGTACACTCATATGATGTAATCTAGCAGCCTTCACTCAGTTACCTTTAGCTCTCTGTGTGGCTCCAACTGAATTTTATAATATGCATGATAATTTTCACTAATGAAAGAAAAGAAGTTATACAATTCAAGTTATTCACTTAGCCCAATTACCAAAACCCAGATACCATTAGAAATCATTAGCAAAACCCTGATTAGGATCAAGGCATTCTAATCTCAGAACTAAAAGAGAGCTGTAGACTCAGAACAAAGCAGACCTATTTGGGATGTTTTATTTGCACATGCACTGTTGCAGGCACTGAGGGTTGAACTGAACAGATCAGGTCCCTGAGCTCCTGGGACTTACATTTTAGTAAATTACCATTCTCTGCAACTGAATTAAACTTTATGCTTAGACTGCTCCTTTTACCTGGTGGTTTCAACTGCTTTCCACACATAGGATCAGTTCATTTCTGCAGGGCGATGTAAGCACAAATAATTTTGTGTGTTAGTATAAAAGTAAACATAATTGATTGACTCATATGGAAAATATGCACATATATTTATTATCTGCCAAGCATTGTGCTAGGTCTTGGGAAAATGAACTTGACTGTTATATGATTCCTGTCATCAGGAAGCTCAGATTCAAGTAGTGAGAACTAATAAATAATAAATAATTGCAATACCAATAAAATAATACTTTAATAGAAGTATGTGCATAACGCAGGCCAGCCCAGGTCAGAGAGATCAATTCTGTAGAGAGTGTCAGGAAAAGCATTAGAGAGGAGACTCCTGCTGAGTCTGCAGGATGAGAAGGAATCAACCACTGACCTGAACCACTGTGGTCTTGCCTCTTTCTATCCCTGTTGCTCCCCTCTCCCCAAGCTTTTCCTTGCTCTCTGCTCTAACCTTCTTTTATTTTCCAATACTTAACCTGCTCTTTCAAGTCACAGGGCCTTTGCACATGCTCTTGCCTCCTCAGAGACTCTTTTCTACTTTTTAACCTATTAAAGTCCTACTTACCTTTCAGACCTCAGCTCAAGCCTTTTCTTTCAGATCACAGCCTATTAGAATAAACCAAAAAAAACAAACTCACTGTCACCAAGTCAGATTCGACTCATAGCGACCCCTCCTTGGGTTTCCGAGGCAGTATCTCTACAGAAGTAGATTGCCCAATCTTCCTTCCGAGGAGTGGCTGGTGGGTTTGAACTGCCAGCCTTCTGGTTAGCAGCAAATGCCTTAGGCACTATGCCACCAGCTCCCCTCCCCTATAGTAAAGCAATCAGCATTGTTTAATTTAATTCAAATACTTCCATTAAATAGGTTGAAATGTGACTTCTAGTCAATTTAAAACTCTAATGTAAGCCCAGAGTTATCCTTTTTCCACAAATTTATTCCCATTCTCACCTCAGTAACACAAGATCTCATTATCTGCAATTACCAGCTAGATTTTCCTAGAAAAGACAGTGTGCTGCATTCCCATAGGCATGCTGAAACACAGACAAAGCCAAGGTTTCATAATGACACTGGAATTGCTTTCTATGTGTATAACTTATAAATAGAAGACAACCTGTATCTTGTAGAAAAAGTCACAGGCCTGCAATCATCTGTCTGTATCAGTAGCTAACTCCACAGATTAGAACAGGTCATGTTTCTAGAGCTGAATAATACTTCTATTTTTCAAACATGAGGCAAAAAGAAGTTACATTATGAGTCATTAAAATAAAACGAAGTATAACAGACTGCTTTTTGAGCCATCTTATCACTGCCATGCAATAGTTAATATCTAACACAGCTACAGATCTTAGTGGTGTAATCTAAAGACAGATTTAGGTGCTGCCTGCAATGCATTAACTCAAAACCAAACTCATTGCCATCGACCTGATTCAGACTTATTGTGACCCTCACTGGTTCCGAGGCTGTAAATCTTTACAGAAGCAGAATGCCTCATCTTCCATGGAGCAGCTGGTGGGTTCAAACCATTGACCTTTTGGTTAGCAGCCAAATGCCTTAACCACTACATCACTAGAGATCCTTCATGAGTTAACTAGGTAATCCTTACTCTACTTTCTCATCTGTAAAATAACAGATCACTCAATATAATCACTAAGATCTTATGAGTCAATGAATTTTTTAAAATAGGGCTAGATTTTTTTTACCAGTTACATTTTGTTGTCCTATAGGAGCTCTGGTAAGGAGCTCTGGTGGTGTAGTGCCAAAGGCACTTGACTGCTAACCAGAAAGCTGGTGGTTCAAACCCACCAGCCACTCCTTAGAAGGCAGGTTTTGGCAATCTACTTCCGTAGTGATACCACCTCGGAAATCCAAGGAGAGGTTGCTATGAGTTGGGTCTGACTCCACAGCACATAATAACAATAGGATTTTTAAGGAATGTTGGTGGTGTAGTGGTTAAGGCATTTAGCTTCTAACCAAAACATCAGTGGTTCAAACCCACAAGGTGCTCGATGAAAGAAGGATGAGGCAGTCTGGTTCTGTAAAGATTTACAGCCTTGGAAACTCAATGGGGGTCGCTATGAGTCAGAATCCATTCAATGGCAATCAGTTTGTTTTTTTTTGGTATAGGATTTTTAGCTTCTATATTACATGTCAAAAAATTAATAGACAGTTTATATTTTTTCAGTCCCTGATATGTTCCCAATACAATGTTTTTTATTTAGGAATTCAGATTTGGCAAAGACCATTCACCCCTGTGCTGCAGAAGCATTGAAGGACTGTTTATATATGCATTATCTCATTTGATTCTCAGTAATATTTAAATATTTTACAAAGGAGGATAATTGTGGGGACTTTCTCAGAACCAAATGATTAGTAAAATGGCAAAACTGCAAGAAGACTAGATCGTCTATCTCCAATTTTTGTATCGTATGTACAAACAAAAATGTCTACAAGGCTCATATGGCTAACATTCTAGAAGTGAGATTAAAACCATTTCACACTATCATAATTATTATCACCATCATAAAACATTTTTTATGTCCCTATAACTTCCGTAGTGATACTGCCTCGGAAACCCAAGGAGGGGTCGCTATGAGTCGGGGCCGACTCGACGGCAAATAACAACAACAACAACAACATAATAAAGGGAGAAATAAGATAATTGCTTGTCTAGGAAAGGTTTATAATCCAGTTGAGGGAGACTACACTAAAAAGATAAATGCATGTTTTCAACACAAAAGGCTACATTTGAGCTGCTGAAAGAAGAGGATCCTGACAATCTGCGGCAAAAGTCGGATTTTACTGCAACGATCCATGAAAATGAATTTCTGAAAAAGGATTTCACCTTTTTCTTTCTCTGCTGTAGACCTATCCTAATTGAACTTGTGTTGCTTTTTAGGTCTGTTTAATTTATAGCATAAAACCTCTGACCTCTAATTTTATGAATTAAAAACTGATCAGCAGAATGAGTAAAATGTTAGCACAGTGGCATCAAGAGGGTTGATGTCACTCAATGGGATAACTCATGGTGTCACAGCCCCCACCCCTACCCTGCAGCATGCAGCCCAACTGACAAACCCCACTC
>NW_006921841.1:739378-744602 GCF_000298275.1 Orycteropus afer afer | reverse complement strand
TGACCCCCATGGCTTCCCGCAGCTCCTCCTCTCTCCCATTGGCGCCAACGCAGGTTCTCTCTGCCCAATGGTGAGCAGTCCTCTGGCACCCTGACTGGTGGGTGAGGGAGAGCCGCCAGTGCTGCTGCAAACTCTGGGGTCATTTTGGTGTCACCTCCTCTGACAGTGTCAGAGGATGCGATCTGCACCCCCCAACACACACACACAGACATACCTCCCTCATGACCCCACTACATTAGGGCACACTTTGATGCTTAATTTCCTCATTGATTGACTAAATATAGAATTGTTAGTCGTTGTGCAGAATTTTTCCACATTAATTTTGCTTATACATGTTGTACATATGACGCATATTCAGGAACCCACACAAACGCCAGCTCTAGTGGTCAGTCTCACACATCTCTTCAACACTCCGATCTAGGAGTCTAGCCAGGAGATAGCACTTTCTTCTCTGCCTCTACTTCTGTCCATTGTGCCATCCCAAATAAAGCACCGATATATATTGGCTCTTAAATATTTTAAATTGCACTTCTTAATGATAATTACAACTCCTTTTCTCACAGTTCTTTGTAGTTAATGAAATCCAGTAGCTTAACTGAATATCACAGCACCCTCATGAATCAATTCTCCACCAGCACCCACACAACTTTACATATGAGGACACAATCCAAGACAGTCAGCGACTAACCTACCTAAGGTCACACAGCTTATAATTTCTAGAACTGGAAATGATGGCCAGGATTTCTTACCATATCCCTATCCACATGCAGCAGGCAAGTGACATTATACAGGTTGATGATGACATTGTATTGCAATAAGCTTATGGCATTTAAAAAAAAAATCTAATGCCAACAGTATTTCATATTTATGAACCATTTTTGCTAGGCTATTGCCTGGTACACTCCTATTCACTGGAAACAAGCATGGGAGAAATTAGAGACTGATATTGAATTTGATAGATGCTCAATGGTAGCTACAACACCTCGAAGGAACATGTTCCAGGGGCCAACATCTACAACTGAAATAACCAAAGAAAAACAAGATCAACAAGAGGAAGATCCCTTATCATGTAAGAAGGAACACTTTCAAGTTCTTAAGAGGTAAAAAGTTGTTTTTGTTTTTTGTTTGTTTTAGCTGAATCCTTCCCAGAATTAGTAATTGAGTTATCAGTTGAAAATAATCAGGTGGCAAATAGGTACTCATGTACAGATAGATCAACAGTCAAAATAAACTATTTTTAATAGGACCCATATGAACAGCATAAGAACAGTGTGAGCAGGAGAATAAAGGCTGCCAAATTTCATTAGGTAATCTTGTGACTGGTCTTGCCATTTCAGTTCTCATTGGCACTGCTGTTGGAGGCAAGGCTGTCAAGAGGAGAAGTTATTATCATGTATTTAGCAGTCTCTAAGGCATTTGACTGCTAACCAGAAGATTGGTCGTTCAAACCCACCAGCCACTCCACAGAAGGAAGACAGGGCAATCTACTTCTGTAAAGATTTACTGACTCAGAAACCCAGTGGGGGGTAGATTTGAGTCAGAATTGACTCCATGATAATGGGTTAGGTAGAAGGAAAGGTGTATCCTCTAGAAATTTGATGTTCTACTCATCTTGAATCAATAGCTGCTGTGGATGGAGGTAGTGAATTTATATCATTTATTTGTGGCAAATGCTTCTGATGATATAAAAATTCTGCTACTCAAGGTCTGGGAAAACCATATTCTCTGATCTCAAAATGCTCTCACTTTAATTACACCTCTGTCATATAATTGTACAAAATGCTTTTTGGGTTTAATTTGGTTTTCTTTCTTTTACAGAGAAAAGAAAATCCCACCAACTCTTTTCCCCATTCATAGCCCTTGGTGTCACAGTCCTAATGTCCCGGGACATCCCTACTCTCCTCTGACTAAACTGTACAATACATGCAGTACTGGGGGACACTTGGACAGACAGCCCAGGACTCAGTCAGCCAGCCCTGATCTAGCTGCAGGTAAGTCCAAAGGGAGTGTGTGTGTGTGTGTGTTGGGTGTGTGTTGAGAACTGGTACAAGGAGATTGTGTTGCATAATTTGCTAACCATTAACATCTCCATCGTGTCAAGAATAGATGGCTCTGAAACCAAGTACTGTAAACCATTTTACTTGCATTTGCTTAAGTGCAGTATCTTCCATAACTAGTTCTTGATAGATAACAGTTGAATGAATCAGTGAATGAAAAGGAAAGCTGTGTGACCAACAAAGGTATTTCTGAATGATTCTTGATGTTTGGTCAAAAGTAGAAGTTGCTTTTCATTAGGCAGGAAAAACTAATTTTACAAATTAAACTGTGCTTAAAGATTATATATATATATATATATATATATATATATATATATTCCAAACACATGCTAATATTAAGCCCAAATGTTTTGTTGTTGTTGTTGCTGTTCAACCAAAATTTTATTTAAGTATTCTATATAAAGTCTGCAGTATGGATTACTGTCTCAATATAAAGAAAACAAAAATCCTCACAACTGGACCACTGAGCAGCATCACAAAAAAATGGAGAGAAGATCAAGGTTGTCAAAGAATTCACGTTGCTTGGTTCTACAATTGATGTCAATGGAAGCAGCAGTCAGGACATTAGACGGCATGTAGCATTGGGAAGGTCAACTGCAAAGGAACTGTTTCAAGTGCTGAGGAGCAAGGCTGTCTCCTTGAGGACTAAGGTGCACCTGACACAAGCCATGATATTTCCGATTGCTTTGTATGCATGTGAGAGCTGGAGAATGAATAAGGAAGACTTAAAATGTTTGCAAGGTCTGCTTAATCCAACAAATTACTCCCTCCCTTTCAGAAGATCAGAGGTGGCAAGTTAGATCCTTCCTATATCAAAACCACAGTAAGGAAGATATCTTATAAGCCTGTTTATGTCAGTAATTAACTATTCAGAAGGTTTATGCTGTAACGTGCCAAATAGCAGCCTGATTCATTATATTCAGAAACCTATTAGTGATTATAGAAATCACTGTGTTCGCCAGAAACACACTGAATTTTTGCTAATCTTCCCTGCAGATCACATTTTCACATCCAGCTTCTGTACATTGTTTCTTTGTAATCTAATACTGACAACTTAACTTGATAATTCTCCTGATCTTGTGGGAAAAGAAACAGGTATGACTCATGAGCACTCTGTAGTTCCCACCCCCAGAGGAGCTCACTCTCATAGCTCCCTTCCCTTTCATAGGGTAAGGTTATTATTTTTTTTTTTCCCCTGATTACATACATTTTTTATTACTTTATATATTTCATTATTTTTATATATGATACATAATTATTTTATATATCATGTTATTCAGCTTTCTTTTAATTTACAAGAATCAAATTACATCACTGGTTGAGAGGAAATTTGTACTTGGGATCATTCAATTCACCACTATTGCAATTTCATACAGTAGTTTTGTAATGTATAAATTATGGTATATTTAAACAAAGGGGCTTTAAATCTCTGCTTAAGTATACAAAAGTAAGGGAAGCCACCATATCTGTCACCTCATTCATCACCAGGGTTTGTTGTTGTGGTTAGGTGTTGTCGAGTCAGCTCTGACTCATAGCAACCCTATGCACAGCAGAACGAAACAATGCCTGGTCCTGTGCCAGCTCCATGATCCTTGCTGTACTTGAGCCCATCATTGCAGCCATTGTGTCAGTCCATCTTGTTGAGGGCTTTCCCCTCTTTCATCAGCCTCCACCTTACCAAGCATGATATCCTTCTCCAGGTAATGGTTCCTCCTGATAACATGACCAAAGTAGGTGAGATGAAGTCTGGCCATTCTTGCCTCCAAGGAGCATTCTGGCTACACATCTTCCAGGACAGATTTGTTAGTTCTTTTAGCAGTCCATGGTACTTTCTGCATTCTTCACCAGCACCACAACTCAAAAGCATTGACTCTTCTTTGGCCTTCCTTATTCACTGTCCAGCTTTCACATGCACATGAAGCGACTGAAAACACCATGGCTTGTGTCAGGCACATCTTAGTCCTCAAGGACACATCTTTGCTCTTCACCACTTGAAAGAGGTCCTTTGCAGATATGCCCAGTGCAATAGGATGCCTGATATCCTGACTGCTGTTTCCATCGGTGCTGACTGTAGAACCAAGTAATATCAAGTCTTTGACAACTTCAATCTTTTCTCCATTCATCGTGATGCTGCTTGTAGGTCCAGTTGTGAAGATTTTTGTTTTCTTTATATTGAGACGTAATCCATACTGCAGACTGTAGTCCTCAATCTTCATCAGTATGTGCTTCAAGTCATTCTCACTTTCAGTGAGCAAAGTTGTGTCATCAGCATATCTCGAGTTATTAATAATTCTTCCTCCAATCCTGATGCCACGTTCTTCTTCATATAGTCCAGCTTCTTGGATTATTTGCTTAGCATATATATTGAATAAGTATGGTGAAAGGATACAACCTTGATGCACTCCCTTCTTGATTTTAAACCATGCAGTATCCCCTTGTTCTATTTAAATGACAGCCTCCTTGTCTATGTACAGGTTCCCCATGAGTACAATTAAGTGTTCTAGAATTACCATTCTTGTCAATGTTACACATAATTTGTTATGATCCACACAATCGAATGCTTTTGCACAGTCAATAAAACACAGTTTTACAAAAAAACTAAACAATTAACAAAAAAGTAAACATCTTTCTGGTATTCTTTGCTTTCAGCTAAGATTCATCTGAAAACAGCAATGATATCCCTCATTCCATGTCCTCTTCTAAATCCAGCTTGCATTTCTGAAAGTTCTCTGTCAATATACTGCTGCAACTGTTTTTGAATTACCTCTAGTAAGATTTTAGTTGTGTGTGATATTAATGATATTGTTCAATAATTTCCACACTCTGTGGGATTATCTTTTTTTGGAATGGGTACAAATATGTATCTCTTCCAGTCAGTTGGCCAGTTAGCTGTCTTCCAAATCTCCTGGCATGGGTGAGTGAGTGCCTCCAGCATGGCACCTGTTTGTTGAAATATCTAAATGAGTATTCCATCAGTTCCTGGAGCCTTGTCTTTCACCACTTCCTTCAACACAGCTTCAACGTCTTCCTTCAGTACCATTGGTTGTTGATCATATGCTACCTCCCGAAGTGGATGAACATTGACCAGTTCTTTTCAGTACAGTAACTCTGTGTAGTTCCTCCATCTACTTTCTTTTTCTTCCTTTTCCTTTTTTTTTTTTTTTTAA
>NW_006921841.1:728373-735140 GCF_000298275.1 Orycteropus afer afer | reverse complement strand
TTGTCTCCCACTCAATTAGACACAAATTACAATCAAATAACCTTCAAAAAACTTGTCAGTCTTGCAGGTCCCGAGTGTCCTTGGGGTTGCTGGAAAGCAGAAGGTGTTCTTAAGCCCCAGGAATCTGCGAGAGCACTGTCTCTTTAAATATCCAATATAGTCAAGCCGCTTTTTAAACCTTCAAAATGGTGGTGCCCTCTGGACCAGCAAAAGTTCACAGCTCAGTCCACCTTTCTCTTCACCTTTTCCATTTGTTCCCCAGCCACCATGCACAGTCCTCCATACAGTCCTTGGCTAGCAGGGTGATTTTTAGGTTAATTCTTAAGTCCTACCGCCACTCAGGAATCTCCAACGTGTCTGTGCCATCAGGATTGCTCAGGATCGCTGCCAGACCACAGCTCTGTATGTCTCCTTTTTTGGTATTTTCACGCAAATTCTTCTGCTAGTTGGGGTTTAGTCCACTTCTATATCCTTCCTTTCAAGGCTCAGGGGTCCAGAATTATCCTCTGTGTCTGTGTTAATTGGTTTCCCTTTTCTTTGTTGAAGAGGGTCTGTGCAGTCTTTCTGCCTAGTCCGCCATCTTGCCGGAAACCCCCTCCATCTACTTTTGATGTTTCCTGCCTCATTCAATATTTTGCCCATAGAATATTTCAATATTGCAACTCAGGGCTTAATTTTTTTCTTCAGTTCTTTCAGCATGAGAAATGCCAAACATGTTCCTCTCTTTTGGTTTTCTAATTCCAGATCTTTGTACATTTCATTAAAATAATCAACTTTTTCTTTTTGAGCCTCTCTTTGAAATCTTCTGTCCAGGCTCTTTTATCTTGTCATTTCTTCCATTTGCTTTAGCTATTCTCCATTCAAAAGCAAGTTTCAGAGTCTCTTCTGACATCCATTTTGGTCTTTTCTTCCGTTTCTGTCTTTTTAATGACCTTTTACTTTCTTCATGGATGGTGTTCTTGATGCCATCCCACCACTCCTCTGGTTTTCGGTCATCGGTATTCAATGCATCAAATCTATTCTTTAGATGTTCTCTAAATTCAGTAGGGATATATTCAAAGTCATGTTTTAGCTTTTGTGGACTTGTTTTGTCTTCAACTTCAAGTTGAACTTACATATGAGCAGTTGATTGTCTGTTCTACAATCAACTCCTTGCCTTGTTTTGGTTGAAGATATTGAGCTTTTCCATCACCTCTTGACACAGATGTAGTCAATATGATTCCTGTGTACTGCATCTGGTGAGGTCCACATGTATAGTCACCATTTGTGTTGTTGAAAAACGGTATTTGCAATGAACTAAGTTGTGGACCTTGCAGAATTCTATCATGTGATCTCCAGTGTTATTTCTATCACCATGGCCAAATTTTCCAACTACTGGTGATTCTTCTTTGTTTCCAACTTTTGCATTCCAGTCACCAGTGATAATTAACTCATCTTGACTGCATGTTCAGTCAATTTCAGATTGCAGAAGTAGATAAAAATCTTCAATTTCCTCATCTTTGGCTTTGGTGGTTGGTGCATAAATTTGAATAATAGTAGCATTAATTGGTCTTCCTTTAGGCGTATGGATATTATTCTATCACTGACAGCATTGTACTTCAGGACAGATCTTGAAACATCCTTTAAGATGATGAATACCATTCCATTTCTCTTCAATTTGTCATTCCTGGCATGGTAGATCATATGGTTGTCTGATTCAAAATGGCCAAAATCAATCCATTTCAGCTCACTAATGCCTAGGATATCAATCTTTATGTGTTCCACTTCATTTTTTACAACTTCCAATTTTCCTAAATTCATACTTTGTACATTCCATATTCTGATTATTGATACATGTTTACAGCTGTTTCGCCTCAGTTTGAATCATGCCACATCAGCAAATGGAGGTCCCAAAAGCTTTACTTCATACGTATCATTAAGGTTGGTTCTACTCTGATGAGGCAGATCTTTCCCAGTCATATTTTTAGTGCCTTCTGACCTAAGGCGTTCATCTTCTGGCACTATATCAGACAATGTTTCCAGGCTATTCATAAAGTTGTCCAGTAAAGTATCAGATGATGTTTCTCTGCTATTCATAAGGTTTTCCCTGGCCAATTCTTTGGGAAGTAAATGGTCTCTTCCTTCTTCTGAGTCTGTCTCAGTCTGTAAACTGCTTTGAAACCTGTGTACCATGTGCAACCCTGCTGGAGTTTGAAACACTGATGGTACAGCCTCCAGCCTCACAGAAACACACAAGCCACCACAGTATGAAAAACTGACAGACAAGTTTGTCTCCCTTAGCTCTTTGAATCCCCTCTGCCCTCCCCTTACCTTGATCCTGCCACCATCAGCCCTGGCTTCCCTCCTTCCTGCCTTGGGTGGGGGCCCTCTTCTTCCCCTAACCATTCATCACCAGGGTGTGTTTGGCTAAAATGGCAGGCTGGGCCAGCACCCCCTCTGTCCACATGCCCCCTTGTGCATTCTCCCTGATGCAGTCAGATCCCTGTGCCTTCCCCCATTAGGTACTTTGTTGTTGTAGCAGTTGTAAGTGTAGGAGCCATTTGAGGTTTCTTACAAGCTGGTAAAATTAGTCTGCAAACCCACTTTTAAAATGTATCTTCCAGATGGACATTTTTCTCTCAATGTTTTGATTCATTATATCTGGAAATATGTACTTTCTTTTAAAATGATTCATTGAAAACTTGGACTTAAATAATACCTTGCTATTGGTTTTTAAGGGAGCTCCAGTGGCATAGTGCCTAAGGCATTTGACTGTTAACCAGAAAGCTGATGGTTCAAACCCACCAGCCACTCCTCGGAAGGAAGGTTGGGCAATCTACTTCCATAGTGATACCACCTCAGAAACCCAGGGAGGGTTCACTATGAGTTGGACCCGACTCCATGGCAGTGGTTGTGGTTATTGGTTTTTGACCACTTGGCTCAAGTCCAGTTAAATAGTGTTCTTAAACCTTAGGTTTTTTCCTCAAATAAAAGAAAATTCTTTTGTTGTTACCTGATTGCAGGATTTATTTTAATGTGAAAAAATGTTTGCCTTGAACATTGGACTAAGTTGTCCCTTCCCTTGTCTTCCCTCCATCTTTCTTTCTTGTTTGCAGGCTCCGAAAATGAAAGTAGTCCATGCTCAGAATGTATGAGTGAAAAAGGGGACATGAACCTCTTTCAACCTTTACATGTAAGTAAGAGTACGGCAAATTTGCTTTCCTCTGTAGGAGAGTAATAAGGTTAAACTCATTTTCAGAAGTGTTTTTAAAAGCCATCAGAACATGGACTGTTTTGATATATGCTGCAGTCATTCATTTCTGTTAAATACTCATGTTCCTTTTAGGGCCATCAGTTTTTCTCTCTCCTGAATGATGATAAAATTTCTAACAAAGGGAAATGAAGAGATATCACATCTTTACTCTTTGCCTTTATCCTTGCCCTGACCTTGCTGATAAGTAGTGAGCCACTGAAATCCAGAGTCACTTCAACAGCTCTGCAACTGTACCTATGCATTTTAATTCCTGTGAATAACAGATTACTAATTGCACAACAGAGATTATTTTAGGTAAAATGCTGCACATGATCTGTAAAATATTTTTTTAAGTGGTGATGACAAGGAAGATAGTGTGGCTGCATTGGGAACTCTGGTCTTTACTGTTCAGTTGCTAAATGACCTTGTGTCATTTAACTAGTCGCTTCCTACGTTGGCTCATCTTTTCCATGGAGATATATAACAATTATAAGTCATTTAGGGAGATGCCAACAAAGGAGCCTCTCTGTTTTTAAGTGGTTGTGTTTAAACTCTTCCTGAAAGAGCTGATGACAAGGTGATTTTTTTTTTTTATGAAGAATTTCTTTTGGTAAATACCCTTCTCTAGCTCATATCATTTGCTGCCTGAGTCTATGACTGGTTTATTTATGTGTTTTCTTGGTCTTTTTTTATGACTAGGCTTCAACTCCATTTCTTGGCTTAAGATTAAAACTACACCCATCTAATCGCTACCTGTTTAGTATCCTGGACTCTGCTGGCAGGACTTATTTGCTCTTCCTACTCCACACAGCCTGCTGGCCTTCCATGGTTTCTCCAGCTACCCTCATCTGGGTACAAACTTTTCAGGTTTTCTCAAATTTCTCAGTGGTCCAAATTCTTTCAGCTTTCCCCATCCTGTTATTGTTGTTGTTATGTGCTGTTGAGTCATCTTCAACTCATAGCGACCCCTCCTTGGGTTTCCGAGGCAGTATCAATGTGGAAGTATATTGCCTAATCTTCTGTCTGAGGAGTGGCTGGTGGGTTTGAACTGCCAATGTTCTGGTTAGCAGTCAAGTGTCTTAGGCACCATTTTCCCTAATCATCATCTTCTATTTTTCTGAAGGTCATCTTCTCATTTATCACCCCACTCTCCATTTTTATAGCAATATTATCTTTAAGTTTCCAACATCCTAAAAATATGATGGACACAACTTTACCAATTTCTTCTCAGATAACTTTGAAAGCCACAGAACACTGGGACTATACAAGGACTTAGTCCAACCTCCCCATCCTAGAGCAAAAGAAACCAATGGCTAAAGAAGTGAATTACCAAAATTCACCTACAATTAGTCATAGAGCCAAAACCAAACCCAGGGTCTTTTTTGCTTTGTATGTTTTAACTATGATTTGGGTGAAAGTTTAAAGAGCAAACCTGTTTTCCATTTAACTTCATACACTTTTGTTTTGTTACAGTGATTGTGGTCCCCACAATGTAACAGCTGTCTCCTCACTTCCTCTGTAGTTACCTTTTCTATGTGTCCTTTCCTATGCATTCCTGCCTTCTGAGCTTTCTCCCTGAACAAATGTTGCCCTTCTGATTTCCTATAGTTGATTGTTCTAAAGAGTGCACCTCCCTAATGTCATTGTTCACCTTGTAGCCCTGTCTATTGTTTGGCTAGAAGTTAAGCCACAAGAGTGAGTTCAATTCCAGACCCAAAGGGTGACTAGGGGCCATAGCTGGTCTTTTCTGTAATTTTTTCCCACATTTTTCTCTCACTCTATCCAGGATCTCCAATTTTGATCTCTTTCAGAGTGGTTGGCAGTGGTAGCTGGGCACTGTCTAATTCTGGTCTCAGGGTCATATCTGCTGAGGTTCCAATGAACCACTAGTCCCTTGGACTAATTATTTCAATACATCTTTGATTTACCTCACTCTTCCTTGGTCCAGAAGAGGAGAGAAAACTAGTTACATCTTAGATGGCTGCTTGCAAGCTTTTAAGACCTCAGTTGTTATTCATCAAAGTAGGATGGAGAACAATATTTTTGCATACTATGCTATGTCAATTGACTTTAATGTCCCCCGTGACCATAGTCCTGAGCCCACAGGCCCAGTGACTCACTCTCTCAAAGTGTTTGATTGTGTCTGAGAAATTATCCTAACTTTGCCTCCTGTTTGCTCTATTATATGTATGAGCATTTTTATAGCACATACAAATACACATATAGAAATGTCTGCCAAACCTATATATGGTTATGTGTACATTCCAGTTTGCTAAACATACATAATCACCTCAACTCTCTACCTATGTATCCATTCATAGATTGTTTATTATTACTAATAATTCAGTATTGTGTATGTCATTGTATTTACCTTTGACATCTGTATCTCTAATGTCTCTTCATGTCTTACTTTTCCATAGTGACATTGTGCTGGTCACCCACTTTTGGTGTATCGCCTTTCCCTTCAGCCAAATCAATATGTATCTCTTATTAGCTAGCAATTTGTATCAATTATTAGCTAGCAAAAGAAACAAAGAAAGTTTCTTTCCATGTGTAAACCTTTCCTTAACTTCTTATAATAGTGGACTCATACAGCATTTGTCCTTCTGTGGCTGACTTATTTCACTTAGTATAATGTCCTCCAAGCCCATCCAAATAATAAGGTGTTTCACAGATTCTTCATTATTCTTTATTGATGCATAATATTCTATAGTGTATATGTTTGGCTACCCATTCATCCATTGGTGGGCGCTTAGGTTGTTTCCATCTCTTTGCTCTTGTGAGTAGTGCTGCAATAAACATGAGTGTGGATGTATGTATTCCAATGTGTCACAGCTTTCACTTCTTTAGGATATATACCTAATATAGGATTGCTGGATCAAATGGCATTTCTATTTCCAAAATCCCTGAAAATGTGAACAATGACATTAGGGAGGTGCACTCTTTAGAGCAATCAACTATAGGAGATCAGAAGGGCAGCATTTGCTCAGGGAGAAAGCTTTTTAGGGATTTCCACCCTACCATTTCCACAGTGGTTGTACCATTTTACAGTATCACTAGCAGTATATGAGAGTTCTAATCTCTGCACGCCCTCACCAGCATATGTTGTTTTCGGTATACTTAAACTTTGCTATTGCTGGGGTGATATGATATCTAATTGTTTTGATTTTCATCTTTCTAATGGCTAATGATCGTGAGCATTTCTTCATGTGTTTGTTGGCCACCTGAATATCATCTTTGATGAAGTATCTGTCCATTTCCTTTGCCCATTTTTTAACTGGATTGTTTGTCTTTTTAAGGTTGAGGTGTTGATGTGTCTATAAATTTTAGAGAAAGTCAATTGTCAGATGTCGTAGCCAAATATTTTTTCCTAATATATTGGTTTACTTTTCACTCTTTTGGAGAAGTCTTTTGATGCACATAAGAAATTAATTTTTAATCAGTCCTCGCGACTGGTACACCATCTGATCTGCAACCTATACAACTATGAGACCAGAAGAACTAGATGGTGCCCGGCTACCACTGTCATCCACTT
>NW_006921841.1:721538-728018 GCF_000298275.1 Orycteropus afer afer | reverse complement strand
TGACATGAGACAAAGTATATGTGAACTGCTATATAGAAAGTGAATTTGCTCTGTAAATCTTCACCCAAATCACAATAAATAAAAAAATTTAAAAAAAAGAAAGAAAAAAAATTAATTAATTTTTAGAATGTCCCAGTCATCTAATTTATCTTCTGCAGTTTGTGCATTTTTACTTATGTTTGGTAGTCTTTTATGCCATAAATGAATGTCCCGAAATTGTCCCCATATTATCTTTAGTGAACTTTATAGTTGTAGGTTTTACTTTTAGATCTTTGACCCATATAGAGTTAGTTTTTGTGTATGGTGTAAGGTATGGATCTTGTTTCATTTTTCTGCAAATGGACATCCAGTTATGCCAGGACCATTTTTAAAAAAGACTCTTCCCCTTTTAAAATGTTTTGGTTCTTCGTCAAAGATTAGCTGTCCACAGGTGGATCTATCCAGTTTTGGGTTCTTGATTCTATTCTACAGTTCTATATGTCTGTCGTACCAATACCAGGCTGTTTTGACTATCATGGCTATATTGTAGGTTTTGAGATATGGGAGTGTGAGGCCTCCTACTTTGCTCTTCTTTAGTAGTACTTTGCTTATCCAAAGTCTCTTTCTTTCCCACATAAAATTAGTGATTGGTTTCCATGTCTTTAAAGAATGCTGATTGAATCTAGATCAGGATTGCATTGAATTTATAGATTGCTTTAGGGAGTATTGGCATTTTCACAATGTTCAGTCTTCCTATCCATAAGTATGATATGTTCTTCTATTTATGTAGGTCTCTTATAGTTTCTTTTAGTGTGTTTTACAGTTTTCTTTGTTAGATCTTTTGTGTCCCTGGTAATATTTATTCCTAAGAATTTTATGTTTTTGGTAGGTGTTGTAAGTGGTATTGCTTTCCTTATTCCCTTTCCAGAGTTCTCTTTGTTGATGTGGTGGAAACCAACTGATTTATGTATGTTGATCTGGTATCCTGCCACTTTGCTGAATCTTTCTATCAGTGTCAGTAATTTTCTTGCTAAGTCTCTGGGATTTTCTATGTATAAGATCATATCATATGCAAATAGGCATAGTTTTACTTGTTTCTTACCAGGATGCCTTTGATTTCCCATTCTTGCCTTATAGCTGTAGCTAGAACTTCCAATACAATGTTGAATAGAAGTGGTGATAGAGGGCATCCTTTTCTGGTTCCCATTCACAAGGGAATGCTTTCAGTCTCTCTCCATTGAGAATAATGTTGGCTGCTGATCTTGCATATATGCCCTCTATTATGTTGAGGGGGAGCTCTGGTAGCATAGTGCCTAAGGCACTTGACTGCTAACCAGAAGGCTGCCAGTTCAAACCCAGCAGCCACTCCTCAGAAGGAAGGTTGGGCAATCTACTTCCATAGTAATACTGCCTCAGCAACCCAAGGAGGGGTCTGCTATGAGTCGGGTCTGACTCGATGGCACATAACAGCAACAGCAACACAGCATTATGTTGAGGAATGTTGTTTCTACATTTTTTGCTGAGAGTTTTTATCAGAAATGTGTGTTGGATTTTATCAAATGCTCTTTCTATATCAATTGATATAATCATGTGGTTCGCTTCCTTTGTTTTATTTATGTGATGGATTACGTTGATTGTTTTCCTAATGTTCAAATGTCCTTGCATACCTGGCATGAACCCCACTTCATCATGACGTATTTTTTTATATATATATATAGTGTTAGATTCTTTTGTCTAGGAGTTTTTTGAAGACTTTTGCATTGATATTCATGAGAGATAAACCAAAGAATAAAACAAACTCACTACCATCAAGTTGATTCCGACTCATAGCAACCCCCATTGGGTTTCTGAGGTGGTAAAACTTTATCGAAGTAGATTGCCCAGTCTTCCTTCCACAGAGTGGATGGTAGGTTTGAACTGCCAACCTTCTGGTTATCAGTCAAATACCTTAGGCACGATGCCACCAGAATTCCTCACGAGAGATATTGGTCTGTAATTTTTCTTCTAGGGGTGTCTGCCTGGTTTGGGTATCAGGGTTATGCTTGCTTCATAAAATGAATTTGGGGGTGTTCCATCCTTTTCTATACTCTGGAATAGTTTGAGTACAATTTATGTGAGCTTTTCTTGGAATGTTTGGTAAAATTCTCCAGTAAAGCTGTCTTGCCCAGAATTTTGTTGTTGTTGTTTTTGGTAGTTGTTTTCTTATTACCTGTTCAATGCTGTCTTTTGTTATGGGTCTGTTCAAATTTTCTACCTCATTCTGTATTAGTTTAGGAAAGTAGTGTGTTTCTAGAAATCTGTCCATTTCTTCTAGGTTTTTAAATTTGTTGGAGCAGAGTTCTTCATAGTATCCTGATATTATCTTTTTTATTTCAGATGGTTCTATTGTGATATTGCCTATTTCATTTCTTATTCATGTTATTTGCATCTTCTCTTCCTTTGTTAAATTTGCTAGAGGTCTGTCAATTTTATTAATCTTTCAAAGAATCAGTTCCAGTCTTCTTGATTCTATTTTTTTTTTTTTTCTGTTTCATTTATTTCTGCTCAAATCTTTGTTATTTCTTTTCTTTGGGTTATTATAGGCTTCTTTTGCTGTTCTTTTTCAAATTGTTGGAGATGCTGGGTTTAGGTATTGATTCTGGCTCTTTCTTTTTTGATGTATGTATTTATTGGTATAAACTGTCCTCAGATCACTGCCTTTGCTTTGTCCTAAACATTTTGGTAAATTCTGCTCTCATTCTTGTTTGATTCAAGGAATTTTTTAATTTTTTATTTCTTCTATTACCTAGTAGTTTTTCAGCAAGTTTTTGAAAGAATTTCCATGTGTTTGATTTTTTTTTCCTTGATCCTCCAGTTGCTGATTTCTCATTTTATAGCATTGTGATCTGAGAAGATGCTTGGCAGCATTTTGCAGTTTTTTTTTTTAATTTATTGAGGCTTGCTTTATGGCCTAACATATGGTCTATTGTGGAGAAAGTTCCATGCATGCTGGAAAAGAAGGCATATTATGCAGTTGTTTGGGGAAGTGCTCTGTATATGTCTGTAAGGTCAAGTTGGTTAATTGTATTATTTAGTTCTTCTGTGTCTTTCCTGAGTTTCCTTCTAGTTGTATCCTTCATTGAAAATGGTGTTTTAAAGTCTCCTGCTATTATTGTGGAGTTGTCTATTTCTGTTTTCAATTCTGTTAAAGTTTGATTTATGTATTTTGGGCTTCTTCATTGGGTGCATAGATATTTATTATGATTATGTTTTCTTGTTTGATTGATCCTTTAATCATATTATTTCTTTCCTTGTCTCTTATGGTGATTTTTGTCTTTGTCTGTTTTATCAGAAATTAATATTGCCACTCCTACTTTTGTTTGATTACCTTTTCCCTGATATATAATTTCCAATCTTTGATTTTTAATCTTTTTGGCTTTGCATCTAAAATGTGTCTCTTGTAGACAATGTATCAGTGGGTCATGTTTGCTTATCCATTCTGCAATTCTCTGTCTCTTGATTGGTGCATTTAATCCATTTGTATTCAGAATAATTACTGAAAAGTATGAATTTATTGCTGTTACTTTGTTTTTTGTGGTTGTGCTTTCTTATGTTCCATATAATTTCCTGTGCTGACTTCATTTTTTTTATGAATTTTATATTATCATTTCCTTCATTGGTCTTGTTCTGGGAGCTCTGGTAGCATAGTGCCTAAGGCATTTGACTGCTAACCAGAAAGCTGGTGGTTCAAACCCACCAGCTGCTACTTGGAAGGAAGGTTGGACAATCTACTTCTGTAGTGATATTGCCTCGGAAACCCAAGGAGGGGTCAATATGAGTTGGGTCCAACTTGACGGCAGGCACATAACAACAACAACAACGAAAAATATATCTGTGCCTTTCCTCTTTATTTTGATGAGAAGGTTTATTAATTTTCTTTGAGGTTATCCTGTGATTTATTATTTTATTCCCAACTTCAAAACAGTCTGCTCTATCTCAAAATTGTCTTGACTTCCTCTCCATTTGGAAGTTCTGTAATTACACTATTTATTCTCTCTTCTTGCTTTGTAGTTGTCCTCATCGACAAATTGATGTCTGGTTCCCTGTTCACAGCTTTGTATGTTTATTTTACTTTAGATACTCTGTATCTGGGTTTGTGTCTTCATTATGTTGCCATGTGTGTTAATCATCAATTGTTGTCTGCTGTTGTTAGTTCTCTGTCTAAAGTACTCCCTTTAGTATATCTTGTTAAGTTGGTCTGGTTTCTCCAAACCGAAAAAAAAAAGAACTCACTGCTGTCAAGTGGATTCAACTCATAGCAACCCCTCCTTGGGTTCCTGAGGCAGTATCTCCTTGGAAGTAGATTGCCCAATCTTCCTTCCAAGGAGTGCCTAATGGGTTTGAACCACCAGCCTTCTGGTTAGCAGACAGATGCCTTAGGAACCACACCACCAGAGCTCCCAAATTCCCTTAATTTCTGTTTATATAGAAATGTCCTAATTTTGCCAGCATGTTAGAGAAAAAAATTGCTGTGTATATAATTCTCAGCTGGCAATTTTTTCTTTCAGGGTTTTATATATATATCATCCCATAGCCTTCTCATCTGTATGGTTTCTGCCAAGAAATCAGAGCTTAGTCTTATTGGTTGCCTTCTGTATGTAACTTTACATTTTTTCCATGCTGCTTTCAGGATTCTTTCTTTTAGAAAGTTTATGATAATATCTTGGTGATTTTCTTTTGGGGTCTAGCATTTTGAGGTTTTATTGAACTTCTTGAATGCATATCTTCTCATCTTTCATCATATTAGAGAAATCCTCTTCCAACAAATCTTTGTCAATTTTCTCTGGTTTTATTTGTATCTTCTTGTTCTGAAATTCAGATCACACATAAATTATTCATCTTGATGGTGTGCCACATACATATTAAGCTTTTTTTGTTGTTCTTTTTTCTGATTGCTCCCTTAACTAAATACTATTGAGAGGTTTGTCTTTGATTTCACTAATTCTTTCTTCCATTGATTCAATTCTACTCCTTTGCTCTTTCAATGTGTTATCTATTTCTAAAATCTTAGTATTAATCTTCTGGATTTCTATTTGCTGTTTTTATATGCTTTCTAATTTTTCATTTATTTTGTCAGTTTGTTTTTGTGGTGTTTTTCTAAATACTTCTAGAATTTTTTCTGTTTTCCTTAACTTTGTCATTGTTTTCCTTGACCTGTTTCTCAATCTGTTGAAGGTGCCTGTGGTAGTTAAAGTTGTGTGTCAACTAGGCTAGGCCTGGTTTTGAGTGGCTAGGCAGGTGGATGCAGTTATTCCCCATGATGAGATTGAATGTGGTGTAATCAACTCCATGGTGGATTCTGTTTTGAGCAACTAATTAGTTGCCTTCAGGATGTGGCCTGCTTCCAGTACATAAGAAACTTTGAGGAAGGTTTTCAGTTTCTTGGCACATCTCAATCCTGCATTTGGCTGAATCATCAGTGGCCTGCCATATTGCCTGCCAATCTTGGGACTGTTTCTGGATTTGAACAAGTGGCCTGCCATGTTGCTTGCTAATCTTGGGACTGTGCCATTTTACTTGTCCATCTTAGGTGCATCAGCCTCAGCAGCCAGCAGCTGCATGAGTCAGAAAATGCCTCCAGGTCTAGTGGGCCTGGAACAGGATGGAAAAGCTGATGCTCAAGGTCAAGGGACCTTCACCTACCCCTTAGAGCTAGCACTTTGAACTCAGATTTCCAGCCTCTTAAGCTGTAAGAGGATAAATGCTTGTTTGTTAAAGTCATCCACTTGTGGTATTTCTGTTATAGTAGCACTAGACAACCAAAAAAGTACCTAAATATAATTCTTTTGAAGACCTTATCAGGTAGTTCCAATGCCACCTTTTTCCTCTGAAACATTTTCTGGCTCTGTATTCTGGTCTCTTGTTTGTACTACTTTATCTTTCTTCTTTCTGTGAACTAGGATTGTCAGTTGTCTCTGAGACATTGTGATGTCATTGTATTTATATTTAATTGGTGATTGTATGTTGATGTGATTCACTCAGTTTTTGTGGGTTTTTGCTTTGTTTTGATATGTCCAAGTGAGCATGATTGGTGTGCTTCTCTATTTGCTAGTTTGGCATCACTTAGGCACTCACCATCTGTCTCCTGGTGGGTGAGACAGAGGGTAAGAATTTGTGCACAGATCTCTGTTAGTTGTTCATGTAGAACAACTGAGAGTGGGTTGGGCTGGTATTGGTTGCTATCACTGATCAGTTGGTGCAGAAGAAGGTGGTGGCCCTCACTCAGAGAGTGGTTGGGTCTTGTGGGCACAGTTGCTTTCTGGATGTCAGCCACCAGTGTGTTTGCCCATGCAGTCTTCAGCAGGCAGAGCCTATTATCAGCTTGCTACCTGGATCAGAACGCCATTTGCTGTTATTTAAAATGGCCATGCTCAACAAACATATGAAGAAATGCTCACGATCATTAGCTATTAGAGAGATGCAAATCAAAACAACAATGAGATACCATCTTGCTCCAGCACT
>NW_006921841.1:709784-720538 GCF_000298275.1 Orycteropus afer afer | reverse complement strand
AAAAAAATAAATAAATAAAATGGCCATGCTGTCAGGCCAATCAATAGTCCACAGCTCCATTTGTCTTCTTTCCCTCTGTTTTCAGTTTCTTCTACTAGTCAATATTTAATCCACTTATTTATCATTCCTTTCAAAGCTCAGGGTTCCAGGATTATCTTGTATACCTGTTCCAATAGATTTCTCACTTATTTGTTGTACTGGGTCTATGTATCTTGTCTGCCTATTCTGCCATCTTGCTGGAAGTCAGCCAGGGTCTTTTAAATGCAAAGAACTGAGAATCCAACTGTGGGTCCCACTGTTATAATTTCTTTTCCTGATGGTCTTGACCACTGAATTCTGCCTACTCTGGGACTCGTTTCCCCCAGCTGTCCTACCCCAAGCAGGGGGTAGTTGAAATGCAATGGGTGGGATCTTGAATTTGCTACAGGCATTATGGTCCTCCACTGATGGGTATTTAGATTAAAACAAAACTTTCTTTTCTGTTATATTTTTATGTGTGCCACCTGATTTATTTTAACTCTGGGGCACATCTTTAGATGTTTAAGGGAAATATATAATTAGATACTACTACATAAGTACCATCAAGAAAGGAATGAACAGAGAGGTTGGAGCGGAAGATGGCGGACTAGATAGAAGGACTGCACAGACCCTCTTCAACAAAAAAAAGGAAAACCAATTGACACAGACACAGAAGTTATTCTTGGACCCCTGAGCCTTGAAGAGAAGGATTCAGAAGTAGACTAAACCCCAACTAGCAGAAGAATTTGCGTGAAAATACCAAAAAAGGAGATATACGGAGCTGCGGCCTGGCAGGGACCTGAGTGCCCGTGACGACACAAACGACCTGGACACTCCCAAGTGGTGGTAGGACTTAAGAATTAATCTAAAAATCCCCTGCAAGCCAGGGTCCGTGTGCAGAACTTTGTACAGTGGCAAGGGAACAAACTGAGGAAGGTGAAGAGAAAGGTGGGCTGAGTGGCGGACTTTTACTGGTCCGGAGGGCGCCGCCATGTTGTACGTTAAAAAAAAAAGCGGCTTGGCTATTTTGGATATTTAAAGAGACAGCGCTCTCGCAGAATCCGGTGGTCATAAGACTTAAGAATTAAAGAAAGGAATGAGCAGTGTGGACATTTAGAAATGAGTCTGTAAACTGATTAGCTCAGAAAAATTTAGACTTTCATATTCATGACCAGAAAGAAACACTATTCACAGCCAGCTAATGAAATCACTAGAATAGTTTCTACCTTCTGCTTAGGAGTCAGAGTCCTACATACCATAAATCACCATTAAAAATATGTCCTAAAGAAGTGCACATGTTACACAGTTGAGTTAGTGGGGGTGGGGGTGGGGAATAATCCTTTTACCTTGGCAAAAGTTGAGGCATCACAGAAATAATATCTTTCCTGCTGTTACTATTCTATACCCATGAGGACTGTTGTGTATTTTCCTAGGTCTTAAGATTAATGTGGAAGGAAAGATTCTCAACATCTTTATATTGCTACAAATATTCCAGTGTACTTTCCATCTGAATTACATTTGACCATTTTATTTATTTATATTTCTGTTCAGGACCCTGATATCCAAATCTAGAGAAGACAAGAGAGCTCAGCATGTGGTAGCCAGCTTTCAGCAAACAGCAGCAGCCAGCAGCAAGCAAAGACGTGGCTCCTTTCAAAAAAGATGATTCCTTAATATTTTCCTGTAACCATTTCTTAAAGAAAGAGACTGAGGTTGTAGACAAGTTGAAGTATTTTATTTTCTGAACAATTGAGAGGTAAAGCATTGGTCAAAAGCAAAACCAGCACAGTCCTTACTTTTTACATATGAAGTCCCTCAATCACTACTTTCTTTTCTTTAAAAAAAAAAAAAATCACTGCTCACCTGTTCACCTGTTAGGTCTACAACTCCTACTACCTTCGCAGGTGCATATTCCAAAAGCATATTGTGTCAGGAACTCTGCATCCTGTGTCTGTCTACACTTGGAGTTTGTTTGCTTAAGAGTAGATTAATTCTGCTTCTTAATGACCAGAAGTAATTGACGGAGGTTCTATGGAGCAATTTAGTGCTTATACTTACCTCAAATACATCTGCCAATTAAACATTAAGATTATCTTTGTCTTAATTGGCTCCCTCCCCAGCTTGACTGGGTGAGAGGAAAAAACAACACAAGTGTAGAACTAGAAAGATATTTCAGTTTCACAAAATAAAGGGTTGGCCACCTGTGAGTCTCAATGCTGTTCCATATGGCAAAAAAAAAAAAAAGATTTAGGTTCTATTTCCAAAATTGCTAACTTAATAGAGTACCAACTATGGGTCAAACACAAGCAAATCAAAGTTCACTCTCAGGAGACTTTGCTAACCACGTTCCTATTCAATAGCTGATTAAAAGCATGCAAGGCTGTTAGCACCCAGTTTGTGATACTAAGTAGGAAATCCCGTAGACTTAAAATGCCATGAGGACAATGATGCTTTAATTAAATAATCTGATGGAGACACTATCTTGTTTGTGTGGATTTTGGGTTTTTGTTTTGTTGTGTCTTTAACCACTGTTATTCCTTATTCTTTAGCTTTCTTATTCTGTACCTATTAAGAATGTAGAAATTGAAAAAACAATTGAATAAGGCCATTGTTAATGTCAAACCAGTTTGCAGTCAGAGGGTGAGACCACTTCAAGATTCTGAGAATCTAATTCATATTCTTTTCCATACCTTGTGGGAGCTCTGGTATTATAGTGCCTAAGGCACTTGACTGCTAACCAGAAGGCTAGCAGTTCAAACCCACCAGCCACTCCTCGGAAGGAAGATGGGGCAATTTCTTCTGTAATGATACTGCCTCGGAAACCCAAGAAGAGGTTGCTATGAGTCGGGTCCAACTTGACGGCACATAACAACAACAACAACATACCTTGTAGCCCTATTAATTTAAATTACTGTGACTGTATATAGCATATGCAAGAAGATGGGGTATATACTGCTTTGAGGCATGATAAGTACTGAAAAAGATGAAGATTTTCTTCTCAATATCTTTTTAAAAAAATAAAATAACCTGAAAATCCATCAGTGGTATCCATGAATAGAAAACACATTTAGGATTTTTTAGTTTATTGCATCCAAGCACCAAGTGCTAAAAGTACTTTATTTTTTAAAAGTCATATTCTAGTCCAAAGCATCTAAGAACACATCCATGGCTTGACAAAATAATTTGTCCTATACTCTTTTTTTACATATATAAAAAGGAGTCATATAAACCCTTGTATATTGATGAGGCATAAATATTTTCTACTTGCCAAACCACACTGATCACATTATTTCCTTATTCTTCAGACACTCAGAAATAGACTTATACATTTTCAACAACTGTCAATAAGACTTTATGCCATTCTGCACCATCAAGTATGATCTTTTAATCACATGTTGGCTGCATTGTATAGGCTGTTCTTTCTTTTTCATGGTTACGACAGAAACTATGTAGTCTCGATTAGTGAGACCACAAGGGCATCCAAGAGCGTATAATAAAAGTTAACCTTTATTATTATTTATTTCATGCTTTATAGTTCTGCCAGCTGTCTCCATTTGTGATGATTACCGTGTTCACATTGGGGATAAACACATACAACCAAAAAGGGCTCAGGCAACTATGGCCAATGAGCCATCTCACCCTTGACAGATCCCACCCCCCCACCCCCCGCCTTACTCATTCCCTCAAAGATTTGTAATAGAAACACACAAAACAAATAGTTTGTAATGTTGTAATGTTCAGGTATTTCCTTCACACGAACAGAGGTATCATAGATCCAAAACAAATTTGAGCTCAAGTAGTTTTCCTTAGACTTGAAGCTTATGTAGTTTCAGGAAAACTTAATATACATATCTCTGATTAATTTATACTTTATCAATAAAATAATATCTTGTATGAGCTCTTCTGTACAACTATTCTCTCTCTGGCTGGTTGCAAATATGGTACATTTAAGTATTTCTTACTTTATAAAGCATGTATCTTGGAAAATGTATAACTTTTTGTCCTTGCAAGAATAGAAATGCTCAGTATTGGGATCCCTAATAGATAATCTTGTCACCTATTATCTCCACAGAACTTTGTAGCACAAATGTCAAGTATCAGGGATTAAAATGGAAGACTGTGGGTTTGGAGGCTTTTGTTTTCTTAAATTTCTATTAATGAAAGTTTTATAAAATAGATATTTAGGTTTCAACAGCTTTAGATAGTGGTGAGCTTTATCTAATGGTCCCAGAAATTTGCCAATTCATTACTGTCCTTGGCAAGTTAATGGCAGCACTCTGCTTAGAATTACTTCATAAGACTCATGAGGATTATTTCATAAAGCATTTGAATAATGTGTATTGTTAAATGATATTCACTGTTTCAGTGGAGTGGGGGGGAGAGGTTACTACAGATTAATGAACTAGTTGAGTTACAATGAAAAACAAATCTAAAATTTTACCTACTGTTAATGAACTGAGGAGCTCTGGTAGTGCTGTGTTTAAGGCATTCAGCTGCTAACCAAAAGGCTGTGGTTTGAATTTACCAGCCGTTCAGCAAACAAAGATGAGGCAGTCTGCTTCCATAAAGATTTGCAGCCTTGGAAACCCTATGGGGCAGTTCTACTCTGTCCTATAGGGTCACTTTTAGTCAGAATTGATTGATGGCAGTGGGTTTGGGTTTTTATTAATGAACTAGTTGAGTGATGATGAAAAATAAATATAAAATTTTGTCTACTACTATCCCCCAAAAGAAGTAAACTTTTTAGGACCATCCTCAACCTACGCAAACATTCTCTCTCACACACACACTCTGATTTTGGCAGAAAAGAAATCATAAAAGAGTAAGCACTGTTCTGAGGATGAAGTGTTTTTGGTTAAATGCCAATAAGCTTTGAAGAAGAATTCAAACTTCCAGATCAGTATCAGGATTAAATTTCTTTTGGAGGTAAACTCCTGCTACTCGTGGCACTTTCTTCCAAGTTCAAGTAGAGGAAACATTAGAATTAGCCATTTGCCTAAGTTACAAATTTGTAGTAACAACATCACTTTGTGCTTGTTGTTGTTGTTGTTATGTGCTGTGGAGTCAGCCCCGACTCATAGCGACCCCTCCTTCGGTTTCCGAGGCAGTATCACTATGGAAGTAGAATTGCCCAACCTTCCTTCCGAGGAGTGGCTGGTGGGTTTGAACCGCCAGCCTTCTGGTTAGCAGTCAAGTGCTTTAGCCACTATGCTACCAGAGCTCCTGTGCTTAGATAATATAAATGGTTACCAGTCAATGATCTATGTTTATGAAATACTGACTTGAAAGATATCTATATCGAGATATTCATAATATATTCATATTCTTTGGAATGCATTTTATAAACAAGCCAGATATAAGTAAAAGTTTTGTTTTATTTTTGGAGGAGTTTTACTTTTCTAATATTTTATTTTTCTTAGGCTGTAGACAGTTTCAGTATGTTGAATGTCATAAGATTATCAGCCTTGTCTAAATTTATAACAATATGAAATAATTTGGAACTTTTTAAATTATTTGAGAACTACACTATCTGTTCAAAATAAGTTTGTATGAGTCTGCGTTATGGTCCTGAGAAAAAAGGCAATATGCTTGTCAGGCAGCCAAATTTTGCCTTAAAAACATCAACAGACAGAAAACGTCCACAATGAAACCCTTCCTTACCTTTCAGTAGCATCACACATTGTATTTTATATTGGGTCAACCAATCATCAATTTGAGTTCATGTCTAGAAGGAACACAGTAACCATAAGCAGAAGTACTGGAAGAAATGTTTTTCAGGTTCGTGACCCATACTGTTATTTATTCTGAACACAGTTGTGAGAAACTTCAAGGGGTTAAAAGGAATGGGTGTGGGGGGCAAAGAATCCACTTCCCAGATGGTTCATTCACAAGTGGGTGCTGACTGTATGTTTGTATCTACTTTACCCTCTCCACAGACAGCTTAGACTTCCTCACACCATGGTGTCTAGCTTCCAAGAGCAAGGGTCTTGGGAAACAGGAAGTGGAAGCTGCCTGTTTTTAAGGGCTGGGCCCAGACACTCACCCAGTATTACTTCTGCCATGTTCTTCTGGTCATGTAGTCACAGAGCCCAGATTGAAGGGCGGGAGACATAGACACGACCTCTCTATGACAGGCATGTCATAAAATTTTGGAACCTTGTTTTAAAACTGTCACAATGTGTAAATCATGAAGTAAATACATTCTATTTCTCAACTTGATCCTGCCTCTTTCAACTCAACTGGGAATGTTTGCTCTAATCTTATAAAATAAAGTATATGCCTCGTTCAGTTAGTTGGCCCATTTAATACTGATGTTTCACAGAAATAAAACAGGAAGAAACTAAAGCCTCCTTACCTTTATTTGGAATATATTATTGTGAGTTAACTGAAGCAAGGAAAATGTGTTTAAAGTACTTCCCAAAATCAACAATTGGCTCTAGAAATTACAAATTACAAATTCTTAATTTTTTTTTTCTCTAGGGATCCTCAATATCTTTCTCTCTTCCTTGCATCACTAAAATCCATCTTGAATAGCCAGAGATATATCTAGTAGTTGTATGCTCTATATTTTTCAAGCTTATTTTTCCCTGTCATGCATTCTTTCTTTTTTCATTGTGCCACCAGGACTCCTCACTATACATTACTTTAAACTCATACCTGCCCTTATAGCTGGAAAGCTGATATATTTTATTTATTGTATCTCACCACTGACATATATAATCCACTAAAACAGGTACCTTATTGGCCTTGTTCACAACTCTATTCTCAGGTCCTAGAATGGAGCCTTGGACCTACATACAACATCATAACAACTATGTATTCTTAATTTAATCACCAAATATATTTATGCACCAATTATACATGAAACATGGGAGTAAAGAAAAATAACACATAATTCATATTTTTATAGAAGTTATAGACCACTGGGAAAGATAACTATAAACAAACATTTAAAGGATCAAAGAAGTACTATAATAAAGCTAAATACAAAATCCTGTGGGTTCTTTGGAGAGGAAGAACTTAGTAAGATTATCATGGAGGTAATTTTGAGAGATGCATCAGAATGCTCCAGGCTGATGGGGAAGGATAAAAGGAAGACTGATCAGTACATGTGAAAACATGGAAGTATGAAAGCACTGGATGGTTTTGAGAAATGATCATTTATATTGGCCTGTTCAAAATATGCAACAAAAAAAGGAACAAGAAGATGAGGCTAGAAAGGTAGAGTGGGCTCCATCATGAATTTTAAGTTCCACGGTTAGGTCTTCAAACTTGCTCTCGTAGGTTATAGAAGGAAAATAATTCTCCTTTGTCTTTGATGCATTCCCATCTTTGGAAACTTCTCAAGGACTTCTCCCCCATAAAAGTATGTCACTCCATTAACCCTCCTTCTTAATCTCATCCTCTCAGCTTCACAGTCCAGTTCTAACTGCCCACCTACTTACCACTACCACTGCTGACTCACTTGTTGTTTTTCTTACAGAAAGTTAATTGTATCTAGGAGTTTTAGCTTTTTTAGGTTGGAGTCAGTCTTCTTCCATAAAGAAGAGTGATTTCCAATTTTTTAAGTAATATCGTCTGCATACTGCATTATTCCATTGCCCCATTCTCTGATCAGTATTTGATTTTATTAGTATAAAATGCTGAAATATTATTTGGTTAGGTTCCCAACCAAATAATTATTTTGAGTATTTTATATATAGAGAGAGAAAGAAGATAAAAACAGTTTTTGAGCCTCTGAACTGGACATTTTCACCATATTCTCATTTTAGTCTCAGTCATCACTGGGTCCCCAACACCAACAGTTGGCTGGAGCTCAATAGCAGCTGCTTCATTTGGAACTGCTAAGTGTGCGACAGCTCACAGTGCTCACTCTACTGCTTAGGATCTTACTCTCAGCCTACCCTATTTCGTCTACAGGCATGTGGCTTTGCCTTTTTGTACCCTAGAGAAGTATTAATCAAAGTACAGATTAATACTACAGAGCAGCTACATTATATCATCTGGCAACTTGTTAGAAATACATCATTGCAGATCCCACCCCACATCTACTTACTTAGAATTCACATTTTAATGTGATCCCTGGGTATTTGGTGTACACATCAAAGCTGAGAAGCACTGGTCTAGAGTAATCACTATGTTACTAGATTCAGAGAAGTTCCACAAATACTTGATTAATGTCTGTATTAAATGAGGGCTGCTGGCAAAGCAGAAGAAGGGAATGCTGATGACCACATATCCCTGGAAGAAAAAACGTACTTTAATAGTGCAAAAGTAAATAAAAAGGATAGGCTTCGGTTGTGAAGTCAAGTTATTAATAAAACTTAAAAAGTAATATTCATGATTCCACTTCTCTTCCATACCCCCTCCCCCAGAGTAAGGCTTATTTTTCTACATCTTAAATGGAAATGCTTCAAGAAAGGTCCAGTTTTTTACTTCTGTGAATTTATCCTTTCCACACAGATAATAGGCTTGTTACTTTTATTTAAAACATTGAGTTCTTTGGCAATGAAGGAATATACACTTTCTTCATATTTGCAATTGCTTAAGAGTTTCAGAACTCACAGTATTGAAGGAGGTATTAAAAGTTTAAACCTAGGCTAAGAAAAATTAATGAATAACAGTAAATGCTCTGTGACCATGCCAAATGGAGCTTTTGTGCATCATTATCCACAATTTCTTTGTTATCATTAGGCTTGTGTGCTTATTTGTTTCTCGCTATCTTTTAAAAGAGGAATTAGAAAAAAATTATGGCAGAGTGCTACAAAAGAATAAATTACACATTACAGGCTTATCCAAAACCTTTAAATGCTCTTAAGTTAGGGAGTGGAGAAGCTCAAAAGGATATTTACTGAATGAACTGGTTTCTATTTAAAATTAAGTCATTTATAAAGAAACTAAACTTTCTGGTTTCTTCTAGATTTTATCAGCAAAGTTTTTGTAGTATCTCCTTGTTATCAAAATAAATCTTTCTAATGTATAACTTTAAGTGAAACTAATAAATTTATAGCCAGCACTGGCATCACTAGTGTTGGTGTCACCCAGTGCAATAAATTATGGTGTCCCCCCTCCCTCCATGGACCTCCTCCCATTCCAGACCATACAGAATCCCTAGCAATGTTTACTACCAAATTTAATCAGAGAATAGTATGTGACATATATACCTGTAAATTGCTTAAATTTAATATTTCTTAGATTATACATATACTAACATTGTTTTGTAAAATCTGTCTACACTGAATTCCTACATTATTAGTTACCTCATTAGCAAGTGACTAGAAGACTTTTTTTATTTTTCTCCTACCTCTCCTTTAATTTAGGTTCACAAGCACCAATTACCACAATATTGGAGCTAAACACCAGAAAATATGACAAAATAAGTAACCATGAAAACAACAATGCATGCCTGTAGTATGTGCAAATGAAAGCATGTGATTCAAAGCATCACTGTAATTGGGTAATGATGACAGCTCTGACCAGAGTGAGTTAGAAGGTTCAAAAAGTAAATGAACATAGAGTTTTAGTCCTGTAGATATACTGATTCTGAAAAATGCTTTTGTTATTATAACTAACTATAGGGATATTTTTATAAAATACTAAATTTCTGATGAGACACTGTACAAAAATTTTATAGGCAGTCATTTTGGTGTCATCTCCTCTGACAGTGTCACCTGGTGCAGTCCATGCCCCTTGCACTCCCCTAGCAACACTAATGAGTTTGGAATACCATAAATATTGTGGAAGCTATAGAAAGAAATAGACTTGAAATTACATAATTATACAATTTTTATATCCTGGTTTCTTTTTCCTTTTTTATTTCTTCTAAGAATATTATCATTTGGTTTCTTTTACAATTTTACCATAAGCATAGTACATGTTGCTTTATAGTCTTCACAACTACTTAAAATGACCAGAGGGTCATATCTTAGTTTCATGGCCTAATGTGACAAAATATCAAAAATATCACAGGTTTATTGACTTATAAGAACAGAAATTTGGGGGTTCCGGCAAGATGGTGGACTAGGCAGAAAGACTGCACAGACCCTCTTCAACAAAGAAAAGGGAAAACAATTAACACAGACACAGAAGATAATCCTGGACCCCTCAGCCTTGAAGGGAAGGATATAGAAGTGGACTACACCCCAACTAGGAGAAGAATTTGTGTGAAAATACCAAAAAAAGGAGACGTATGGAGCTGCAGTCTGACAGCGGTCATGAGCGGTCCTGATGGCACAGACAGCTTGGAGATTCCCGAGTGGTGGTAGGAGTTAAGAATTAACCTAAAAATCAGCCCTGCTAGCCAGGGACTGCACGGAGGACTGCACACAGTGGCTGGGGAACAAACGGAGAAGGTGAAGAGAAAAGTGGGCTGAGCTATGGACTTTTGCCGGTCCAGAGGTTGCCACCATTTTGAAGGTTTAAAAAGCGGCTTAACTATTTTGGATATTTAAAGACACAGTACTCTCACAGATTCCTGGGGCTTAAGAACACCTTCTGCTTTCCAGCAACCCCAAGGACACAGGTTTTGAAGGTTATTCAATTGTAATTTGTGTCTGATTGAGTGGGAGACAACTACAGTCCCCGTAAGACACAACTACACCCACACCTCCTGCAACTTCACTTACTGAGTGACAGCCACTTCATTCTTCTCCACCAATGGGCCAATGATAAAAAACCACCAAGAAGAGCCTGAATCACCCTTGGCTGCTCTTCACAAACAGTTAACAGAGATCTAA
>NW_006921841.1:705870-707194 GCF_000298275.1 Orycteropus afer afer | reverse complement strand
ACACTGGGAAGAGGTAACTATGGGGAGGAAGTGGGAGGGGAGCTGTTGCATTGTGGTAAACTGTGGTCAATGTCATGAGACAAAGTATATGTAAGCTGCTATATGGAAAGTGAATTTGCTCTGTAAATCTTCACCCAAATCACTATAATTTAAAAAATAAATTAATTAAAAAAAAAAGAACAGAAATTTGTTTTCTTATATATCTGGAAGCTGAAAGTCCAACTCAGGGTATCAAGTATGTTGATTCTCTCTGATGGCACTGAAAGAGAAGCTGTTCCATGGCTCTCTCCTAGCTTCTGGTAGCTCTAGGCATTCCTTGGCTTACTGCAGAATTACATGACATCCTTCTTCTGCCTTTATGTGTCTGGGTATTCTTTTTCTTTCATAAGGGCATCAGTCATGTAGGAGTAGGGCCCACCTACTCCAGTATGATCCCGTGTTAAGATCTCATCTTCAAAGGACCTACTTCCAAACAAGGTCATATTCACAGGTATCAGGGATGAGGCATCACCATATTTTGGGGGAACACAGTGCAATCCATAACAGGTCAAATCTCCCATAATTTATTTTTCCATTCACCTTTAAGACATTTAAATTATTTCCAAAAATAATTTTCCTATTGTAAACAAATGCCTTAGGCACTATGCCACCGGAGCTCCCTTTCGGTTTTAGTTGTTATCGTAAACAATGTTTCAGGAGACATATTCATTCATGCTGTTTTTCTCTGGTGGCATAGTGCCTAAGGCACTTGACTGTTAACCAGAAGGGGCAGTTCAAACCCACCAGCCACTCCTGGAAAGGAAGACTGGGCAATCTACTGCCATAGTGATTAAAAAAAAAAAAAAAACTGCAGTGGAGTCAGATTTGACTCATAGCGACCCCTCCTTCGGTTTCAGAGGCAGTATCTCTACTGAAGCAGATTGCTTAAAAATAATAATAATAATGATTGCTGGAAAATGTAAAATTAAAGATGATGGAGATGATTGAGGCTAATGTGATCCTGGGATCAATATGCAGTGTTAAGTAATTTGGTCTCAACATGTTATCTTCTACTAGTTCTAATAAAACTCAGTAATTAACCATTTTATTTCATAACTGTCAAATGTGCACATGCTGACAACAGCCATCTTATAGCCTAACATTTAAAATGTATTAAGGGAATCTTCTCTCTCTGTCTCTTTCTACCTCTATTTTATTCTCATGTTTATTCTAAACTGTTTTCCAAATTATTTCACTTTTATCTGCTTATCTAGACTCAACTATATTCCTTTAACCACAAGGAAAATACTGCTGGAAAAATTTAGGTTTCCAAAAAGGGACTTGA
>NW_006921841.1:682447-705102 GCF_000298275.1 Orycteropus afer afer | reverse complement strand
GCAGTTCAAACCCACCAGCCACTCCTCAGAAGGAAGATGGGGCAATCTACTTCCGTAGTAATACTGCCTCAGAAACCCAAGGAGGGGTCGCTATGAGTTGGGGCCGACTCGACAGCACATAACAACAACAACAAATATATATAATGTACATGTTTATATAAAATCAGTTCCATTGAGTTGCTTCCAGCTCATGGCAATCCCATGTGTGTCAGAGCACAACTGTGCTCCATCGTGTTTCAATGTTTTATTTTTCAAAATCAGATTGTCAGGCCTTTCTTCCAAGGTGCATCTGGGTGGACTCAAGCCATCAACCTTTCAGTTAGCAGCCAAGTACTTAATTGTTTATATCACCCAGTGACACCATTTGTATATAATTTAGAAGAAAAGACAATAATATATGTTGGTGACTCGAGTACGTATAGTAGTGATCTAACTTACTAACTAGGTAGTTACTTAAATTTCTATTTAATAGAAGTCTTAAAAAAATCTGACTGCTTAAGAACTCTCTACAATCACAATTGCAATATCACATGAAATGTCCCCTTTTAGGGATTTGAAGGATTTCTATTGGAATTTAACCAATTTAGTCTCTCAAGATACAATTTAGCAAAGATAAGTCCTAAATTTTACAAGACCATCCTGATTTCAAATCACTATTCTATTATTTTGAATCAATAAAATATCTCAAAAATCTGCAGTTGGTACCCAAAGTATATATGTTCCTGTCTGCACAGAAATCTAGAAGTCACATAAAATTATCAGACCATATGGATCTGTACCTAAACCAATTTTTGGTTTAGAGAATAATTTGTTCTTTACACACATTATCTAGAAAAGTATACCTATTGTAAGCAATGTATTCAACATAGAATGATTGATTGCCTGTTATATTACAGGGACTGTGCTCTATACTAAGGATATCGTGGCTGCAGGCAAGAAACAGACAAAAATCTCTGCTTTTATGTAGTTTATATTTTAGTAATGGGAGAGCAATAATGAACAACATGTTTGAAGGTGGTAAGTGTTACACTGGAGAACAAAGCAGGGAAGAGTGACAAGAGAATCCTGGAGTGGGTCCTTTACAACTTTAAATAGGATGGACAAGGAAGGCATCACTGAAAAGGTGAAATTCCAGGCAATACCTGAAGAAGACAGGGGAACAAACCATGTGGAGATGAGCAGAGCATTTCAGCAGTGGGAGTGGCAAGCACAAAGGCTCTGTGGTGGGATGTGCCTAGTGTAGCTGAGGAACAGGAAGGAAGGAAATATGAGTGGAACTGGTAAGTGTGGGTGAGAGTGGAAAGAGGCAACTAGTGAAGCATGTGTTACAGAGCCTTATGGAATAAAGTCCCTTGATGCCTAAATATTCTTGATTTTCAAGAATGTTCCAAGCCATGGCAGATCTTTGCACAGCAAGGTAGACAGGTCCACCTGTGGTGTATGGGGTGGTTAGCCCGTAGTCAATAGACATGGAACAACAGCAGCCCACTGGCCCATCTAACTCTGCTGTTATCTGTGGATTTCAAAATACTTAAGGAATATAAAGGCACATACATTGCTAATATAGGAAAACAAGGCAGTGCTGGTGAGCAGTAGGTAAGGGGCTGGTGATAGATTTCAGCAGAATAAAATCAGTAAGCTACGTCAACTGAAGAATAAATCAATGTCACTGAACTGTAGAAATAGTTGAATTGGTGTATGTTTTGCTGTGTATATTTTCAATTACAGCAACAAAAATAAAATAAAATATATTTTATTAAAAAAAAAAATTCAGTCAGGAATCCACCAGGAAAAAATTTGAAGAGAAAATGAGAATGGAGCTAGATGAGGTTTAGATCCACAAGAAGTGAACACAAAATTCTGTATTACAAGTCAGTGTCGGCTAAGGCAGAAATTCGAGCACAAGTTTATTCAGCGGACAGAGATCTGACCTTTTAGGTGGCAGCACAGGGTCATGGAGCCTCTGTGTATCCTATCACTTGCTACACGCAGGGCTGTGCTAGACAATACAGCATCTTTCTGAAGAATCAAGAAAGGTTCCTTTTCCCCAAGACACTTTCCTTTCATCTTTTGGGAAATTGGACCATACTGATTTTGTGAGAACAAGATACTTTACTGCCATCTGCCAGAAAATCATGACAAAAAACATATGCACTATGTCCACAATGTGAGTGCACCCCTTCCAGCTGTTCACTGCAGCGGTGCACAACCAGACATAGTAGCTCTGCATGTGGGAGAAGTTATGAATAAGGCTAGACAAGAACTATTTTCTCTAATCTGAGACTGCTGACAACAGTGGGGGAAAACCTCATGACTATATTCATTAGTTCCATACAAAGTCATGCTCTCCCATCCCAACTGGGCCTCGATACTGGCTGCATTTCCCACGACAGTTATTCCAAACCTCATCTATTTTATCCTGTCCCTAATCTCATCCTTGACCTTTTACTTTCAGGCAATAATTTATCTTTGAACTCTTCTTCCTTCCAATCTATCTCTGTCTTTACTGTCCTCTTGTCTTCTCAAAAATCGTCCCTGTTACTTTTGACCACCACCTGCAATATTGATTTTATCCCCACCAATCTCCATGGAAACAATACTCAATTGATTATTTTCCTCTTATGGTTTCAGTTCCGCCCCCCCCCTTTGCCTCCTCCTCTAAGGTTCTTCCATATGTTAAAATAAGCTTTTCACTACTCCCACTTTCACTTCTCTTTTCCCATTTCACTTTTGCATTACAGCCAAACTTCTGGGAAAAAAATAATATAATTTTTCTTTCCATCAGCCCCACTTCTGTTTCAAGATATCATTCCCATCTCACTTTCACTTTACTGCCAAATTTCTAGAGAAAAAAAAAAATGCAATTTTTCTCCAGATGAAGGCTATGGATTTCCCCTCAGAAAAGCATTCATATCACCAACATACAAACTTTTCCAGTAGCTTCAGAGGACTAATGGATGATAACTAAAAAGCCCATCCATAGACCCCCATCCATTCCTGCTGTCACAAAGGGCCTGGGAATGAGAGAGAGGGAAAATAAGTTACACCAGCTCAAGAAACTCACCTTGGTGTTGTGATGATTACACTGGCCACTGGTAGTAATTTCACCCTGGCTACTTGATACATTAGCCATAGAAATCCTCAGAGATTTAAAAAAAAAAGCAGAATCTGTAAATTAGTTTGGCAGCATGAACGATGAGGACCATACTCTAGTACTCAGTTATCAAGGGATGTATGCCTTTGACTGCTAACCAGAAGGCTGGCGGTTCAAACCCACCAGCCACTCCTGGGAAGGAAGGTTGGACAATCTACTTCCGTAGTGATACCATCTCAAAACCCAAGGAGGGGTTGCTACGAGTCAACAGCACATAACAACAACAACAACATACTGTTTTCCAGTCAGTTGGGAATGCTGTCCAGCAAGCTCACAAGACTAAGAAATTATTTTCCCAGAAGGATTCAACATCTAAACAAAATGAAGACTCCATAAAGGCCAAAACAGGGAGAAACCTTAGAAATCATCTAGTCCATAGCCTTCAATTCTACTAATACAACTCCATAACACCCATGAAGTTTTGCACAGATTTTAACCTCCTTATTCCATGGTTTCGTTGTCTATAAAATGGGCAGACTAAGCAAACCCAATGAGCTGTTGTGCATTGTTTAAGTACTTGGCTGTTAACCAAAGGTTGGCAATTTGAACCCTCTCAGCAGCTTCATGAGAGAAAGATCTGGAGATTCGCTTCCATAAAGATTACAGCCAAGAAAATCCCGTGGAGCAGTTCTACTCTGACACAGGGTTTGTTATGAGTCAAAAATCGACTCAATGGAACAAGCATAGCTATCTCACTGAGTTAGGGTATATATTAAACCTCCTGAGAAGCAAAGAATTTAGCACAGTGTCTGACACATAGCACTCAATAAGAGACAGTTCTCATCTTTTTATAATTATTACTAACCTGGTCTACCCTCAACCAACCAGTTACTAACCAAAGAAAAAACAAAAAAAAACTCACTGCCGTTGAGTTGGATACAACTCATAGTGACCCTTCCTTGGGTTTCTGAGGCGGTATCACTAGGGAAAGTAGATTGTCCCATCTTCCTTCCAAGGAATGGCTGGTGGGTTTGAACCACCAGCCTTCTGGTTACCAGTCAAATGCCTTAGCAACCAAAAAAAGAACTCAGTCCATAACTCCCACTCTAGCCACCTTCCCACTTGCAAAACATCACAAGTTTTATTCAGGAAGTATTCAGAAATTTGCATTGCTGTATAAAATTGGTGCTTGAGAGACACTGGATGAATAAAGTACTCTGTCACTCTTGCCTTCCAGACTCCTGAGGAAAAACAAGCTGGTGATAAATATTATTAAATAAATGAGATTATCATTTACTTAGATTTCTTTTTTAGTAAACAAAGTTATTTTGGGTACAGAGCTCATAAAAGGAAATCATGTGCAATTGGTTAACCACATTACACAGATTGGTAAATATCTTTCCTCTGCCACATTTCATTAAATATTCAGAGGCAGCTTTAATTCCACAATGGGATCCATGCCTAACCACAAGCCAGAGTGAGTAATGCTGTTCTCTGATTTTTGAAACTGTTCTTGGCAAAGGTACCCATTTCACAGAAATGATCATATTAAACTGACATGATTTTTATCATTATTTATTATTTTTTTTGTTACTATTTTTATTATTACAAATATAACAAGCAAATTTTTCAAGGACTGAATAGTACTGACTCTAAGCCACTTTAGAAAGACTATTCAGAAATGTTTTCTAGGTAACACAGTAAGAAATGTATTTCAAACAAATCTAAGCTTTTGAAACAAAAATGCTTTTAGAATGTGAAAATATGTAATGTGTAATAGTTAAAGAATATTATTATTTGGTAAATATAAAATAAATCCAGTAAGAGCTATTTGATTTACTTTCAACTACTAATTTTTAAATTCCTTTAAAATGTAGTCTAGTTCATTCAGCTACCTTCAGGGAAAGAAACAAATAAACAACAATAAAAATAACCTAAGGCTGTCAAATCAATTCTGACTCACAGCAAGCCCGTGAGACAGAGCAGAACTGCTGTCTAGGGTTTTCTTAGCTGTAATCTTCATAGAAGCAGATCACCAGACCTTTCTTCTGCAGTACCACAGGACCACAATTAAAACCAAGTTCATCACATAGTTTGTTTCTCTTTAAATAAAGCTCTCTAGAGGAAGGTCTGTTGGTTTCTTTCTCCTCACTGGCAAAAACAAACCTAACCAACAAACAAAAATGCAACTGTCTCTTCAGGCTCTTGATAATAATAGTAAAGGATTGCTTTCCCCTTTATGTTTATGTTTTGCAAAAGCATGCTAAATGGTAGGTGGTCCTAAGAGACTGATCTGGAGTTCCTATGGCAGACTCCACCTGCCTGACATTTCTGGGAAATTCTCTATGTCCTTCACTACTATTTATCACATTGTTACACAGCATTGGCCTACTACTTCTAAGCAAAATTCAGCATTTGTCTGGGAGCTTGAAGGGTGAGGCAAAGACTTTCAATAGCTCACTTCTACCCCAGTATCTATTTTCCTCTCCTTAACAGAGTTTCAATTTATATGGTAACACAGTTGTTGTTGTTGTTGCTACATGCGTAGAGTCGGCCCTGACTCATAGCGACCCCTCCTTGGGTTTCCGAGGCAGTATCACTACGGAAGTAGAATTGCCCAACCTTCCTTCCGAGGAGTGGCTGGTGGGTTTGAACCGCCAGCCTTCTGGTTAGCAGTCAAGTGCCTTAGGCACTATGCTACCAGAGCTCCCATGGTAACACAGTAAGATCAGCTAAAGGGCCAAAATTCTGGCCAGTGAGATGTAAATGGAAGCGCATGCGACTTTCAGAAAATCTTTCTAGACAAAGGGGGCATGCTCCTGTTCTTCCTTGCCTTCCTGCTTCTCACTTGAAACATGAATGTAATGTCAGTTGAAAGACTAACAACCATATTGGACCACGGGGTGACCACAAGAAGAAAAGCCATGTATGTACGAAGGAGAAAAGTCTGGATCACTGATAGTATTCTTGTTCGCAGTCATCGAGTCAGCTCTGACTCATGATGATCTTATTTGTAACAGAATGAAACACTGCCTGGTGTTGTGGGTCTTCATGATCATTGGTCAGTATGAATGCGTTGTGGTGGCTGTTGTGTCAGTCCATCTCATTGAAGGTTTCTCTGGTTTTCACTGACCCTCTATTTCACCCACCATGATGTCCTTTTCTAGCAATTGGTTTTTCCTGATGGTGTGTCCAAACAACTGAGCCAAAGTCTCAACCACCCTTGCTTCCAAGGAGCATTTTGGTTATATTTCCTCTAAGACTGACTTGTTCATTCTTTTGGAAGTACGTGGCATTCTTCAATGTTCTTCACCAACACCACAATTTGATTGTATCAATTCTTCTGTCTTCCTTTTTTGTTGTTCAAGTTTAAAGAAATCATATTATTCACCCAAATCACAATTTAAAAAATTTTTTTTTAAATCATATTATTTCCTGGACTGCCTATTTCCATCTTGTTAAGCCACTATTATTTTGTCTTGTTTCATATTGTTTTGTAATGTGGAGTTGAACTTTATCCTAATGGACAGAGGTGTCCTGCACATTATAGCACATAAGAGAAAGTAGCAGTGAGTCACTACTCATCCACCACGCTTTATCAAGATCAAACCAGATGAATTCATGGGGAAACAATAGTTTTGAATGAACCCTTAATATAGGGTTATAAGGCATTATAAGTTGGGCTAAGAGTTTCTATTATGAAAAGATCACTTATATTACAGGCTGTAACAAAATGCATAGGAAACTGCATTATCTATTTCTCTTCACAGTCAAAGAAGCCCTACCCATAAATATTTTTGGATAGTTTATAATTTCTCAATCCTCCCATCTTGTGTCTGCTGTTCTCTCCCACTATTCAAGAAGTAAAAGAGGGGGCTATGATAAGGATTCTTGATAACGTGTATGCTAATAGTGTCTTATTGTTCTTTAAAATGTGTTGAAGTGTTAACTTTTAGTTCCAATAAAATATTTTGTCATACATTCCATACTCACTTTTTTTCTTAATTACAAATAGTTTAATTATTTTTATAATTAAAAAGTTAATTATTTTGAAAGCACCCCCACAAAAAAATTTCATAGCAGCACTGTTTGTAACAGCTACAAACTGGAAATAACCCAAATGGTCCAACAATGGCATTAAAAAGCTGTGGTGTAAAATGGAACACTGCATAGGAATGAAAAGAAATAGCTACATAAATATACATAGATGAATCTCACAAACAGCATAGAGCTAAACCAGACACAAAAGAGAGCATACCCTAAGAGTACATATATATAAAGATCAAAAGAAGGCAAAACTAATCCCTCGTGTTAGTAGAGAGGCTACTGGTTTCCTTCATGGGAAGCAGTGGTTAGAAAGGAGTGAGATGGGACTTCTAGGGAACTACTAATGTTCTCTCTCTTCATTTTATACTATGTAAAAATAATGTGTTCACCTTTTAAAAATTTACCTAGCTGTTTACTCAGGATTTTGCCCTTTTATATATATAAAATCAACATCAATAAAAAGTTGACTTTGATAAATTTTTTTTAAAAAATTTATTCTGATTTCCCTATTCCTTCTTCCCTAAATGCGGCTGAAGAGTTACAACACTCACATCTCACCCTGTGGGCAGACTAGGATATGGAATAGAAGAATGATAACCTCTTCTCCATTCTTTGTTTTTCCTCCAACTCACTCACTGCCCTAGAGTCCATTCCTACTCATAACGACCCCTCCTTGGGTTTCCGAAGCAGTATCTTTACAGAAATAGATTGCCCAGTGTTCCTTCCAAGGAGTGGCTGGTGGATTTGAACCCCAGCCTTCTGGTTAGCAGTCAAATGCCTTAGGCACTATGAATGAAGATTGCCTGGTCCCCGTAAGTTCCCTTTGATCCTCTCTAACTTTCCCTCCAGTATCACATTTGGAGGACTCCCCTGAGGGCATCAAATTCTACAATTTTATCCTGTTTCACATTTTTCTTTCTTTTCTCCCCCCCATTTGCTCTCATTGACAGACACAGAGCCCATACTTTCATTCCAGTCAGAGGAAACCCTAAACAAGAAGGCCTGCCTAGTCATTAGCAGTTGATAGGTGCTGGCGTTAAGAGTACATATTCTAGATATGGCTGATCATTGCTCGGATGTTATCCTAATGAGTTGCACTTGGAGTTCTCACTTTAGATTAGCTAATCTGGATGAGTTAGAAATAAAAATTAGTCTGTTATACCTTGCGGCTTTTAAAGGCCTTTTTTTTCTTTTCTTTTAAATGTTCTTCTCATCATTGCTATGCTTTTGGTAATTGAGAACAGAGCTCTAAAAGCTTTCATAGACAGGCCCAGGGGACCTCCTTACCTAAAGAACATAATCTAATCCATAGCAATATCTCTTGGGGACCTCAGGAGGCCAGCAGACACTGGCACAGTGCTAAAAGGGATAGATCAACAGTCACAACTGCTCCATCCTGGGGAAACAAGGAGAGGACTTCAGCCTGCAAGTTCTTCTCTGGGACACCCTTATCCTCACATAGCTTCCTCTGCTGATAAAATAAATGAGAGAAAAAAATGTGGTCCATTTGGGTTGATATTGTGGCATAAGAGAGTGGCTTGCAAACTGTCTTGACTGTGGAATCTTTTGCTCAAGTACAATTAGAAGTGGACTGATGTGGTTGAAAGTGGGTTTGAACTGCCAGCCTTCTGGTTAGCAGTCACATGCCTTTAGCCACTATGCTACCAGAGCTCCAAGAAACTGCAAAAGTGGTTTTCCACCTCTTAGCCTCCAATGGATGCCAGGTTCATTGCATAATAATCACTTGGGGAGTTTGTTAATATTCAATTGAATCCGGCATTGGGTCCTGGGCATCTATATATTTAAAAATATCCCCAGGAAATTTTGATGCACGGATAAAATCAGAAGCCAAGGCCATAGCTCAGACAAAAATCTATGGCCATGTCTCTGGAAGTGAAGATCAAGGACCATCTGCACCAGACAGCACGTCTGGGATGTACACATTAGGACATGAAGACTGTATGTAGAACATGAAGGCTACTTTGACAGAGCTGAATAAGCATTCAGATCTTCACAGTACTGAAGAAACAGCACTACTGGATCTGGAAACAGCTCCATGTGGATCAAAATCCATATCCACAATTTATCTTACAGAATCTCTTGAGTTTTCTGATATACTGGTTTTCCTGGTTCCTAGACTGAGGATTTACATTAGGAAAGATGAAAATCCTAAGCCAGAGAGGGTGACTACCCCAGTAGTGTCACCATATCCCTCCTCATTTCACCCTACTCCCACTCCCAGGATATATGCTACTGTCCTGCTGGGCCTACACATGGTCCCAAATGTATTGTCAGTACATACCTCTAAACAGCCACTTCCAATCAGAGGTGGCACCAAGACTATTTCACTTACTCAGCAAGTTTCAGTGGTTGCCTCTATGCGTCAGATACCAGGTGCAGAAATAAAGCTTCTTTGACTTCCTTTTTGAGGTTGTTCTTCAAATAAGAATTGGTATCAGCACTCTTACTTCAAAAAGAAAAAAAAAAAAAAAAAAAACACTGATGTCTTTGAAACAAGTATCTCAGAACACTAAGCATTTAAGGAAAAAGGACATCCCTTTGGAAGGTTATCCCAGAAAGAATCAAGTGTCAGAATCTTAGAGGGTCCCATTTTAGTAATGTGCTGTACACTGGGGATTTTTTAATTTTTACTGTTCTTCCTGTTCCTGATGCAACCCATTTCCAAATATAAATGCCCTAAATTATGGACAATAGTTATCTCTGGGTGTGGCAATTAAAAAGCCACCCAGAACAGATGAAGAATACCATTTCAGAGGAGAAAAAATAAAGATAAAATACAACCTCCTTTAAAACTTAGAAATCCAAATGAAGATGTTAACTTTTGTGATGTAGGTTACTAATATAGAGCATAATCTGGTTTGAAGAACACTCACCAACTAAAAGTGAAAATAAAAAATATTGGAACCAACCAGATTGCATGTCAAACAACCTCTCACTTTAACACAAATTAAATTGTACACTTGATCCTAACTTCCAGCTTATATGAAATACGGGAGGGAGGGGACATCATGAAGAAAGTGGCATAGGAGCTCTGGTGGCATAGTGCCTAAGGCATTTGACTGCTAACCAGAGGGCTGGTGGTTCCAACCCAGCAGCCACTCCTTAGAAGGAAAACTGGACAATCTACTTCCATAGAGACACTGCCTTGGAAATCCAAGGAGGGGTCGCTATGAGTTGGAAATGACCAGACAGCAATGAGTTTTTTTGGTTTTGGTAGAGAAACAATATAATAAATGTATAATGCGGGCATTCTACAAGAAAACTTATCTGTACTCTTCCAAAATATAATGACATGAGAGAAAACGCGGTGAGGCAATATGTTGTTCCAGATTAAAAGAAACTAAAAAATATGATAAACACATGCAATGCATAAACCATGATTTGTTCCTGGTTTGAAAAACATTATTTTAGGAATAATTGTGGAAATGTGTATATGAACTGAATATTATATGATATCAGAAAGTTACTATTTCTGTAGATGTGGTAATGGTATTGTTATTATGTAGGTACTATTTACATTTGGGGCCAGATAATTCCTTCTTGTGGGATGCTGTCCTGTGCGTTGTAGGATGTTTAGAATCATCCCTGGTCTCTACCCACTAGAAGCCAGTAGCACTTCTCTGCCCCCTACTCAATTGTAACAACTAAAAACATCCCCAGACAATGCCAATGATTCCCTGGGGAACAAAATTGCCTGTGGTAGTAAACCGCTGTTGTAAGAGAATGTTCTTATTCTTAGAGGAATGATACTGAAGTAATGAGGCAAAGTCCAGGGTGTCTACAATTTCCCTTAAGTGATTGGGAGGTGGAGGAGACACAGGGAGAGAAAAGGTAGAGGAGGGAGAAAAGATGAAAAGAGGGAGGGGAGAAACCAGTGTAGCAAATTTTAACATTATTTATCACAGTTAAAGAGAATACAAATATTGATTATATATTTTTTTATAACCATTTCTGTATATTAAGAAAAAAAAAACTCACTGTCGTCGAGTCAGACCTGACTCATAGCGACCCCTCCTTGGGTTTCCGAGGCAGTATCACTACGAAAGTAGATTGCCCAACCTTCCTTCTGAGGAGTGGTTGGTGGATTTGAACTGCCAGCCTTCTGGTTAGCAGTCAGATGCCTTAGGCACTACACCACCAGAGCTCCTTTTGTATATTAGAGACTTCAAAATAAAAAGTTGAGAAAAATAGAATTAAGTTAGTTGCCTGAACAATTCCAGTATTACCAGAATGATTCTTAAGACAGCTAATTTTACACCTAACTTCCTTTTAAAATCCTTGAAACCACAAAAATATTATAGCCAAAGATTCTGGGTAAGTAAAATAGAATGTTGTTGTTGTTGTCTTCTCTCTAGAAATGTATAAATCAATTTTTTCTACAAAACGTAGTGGCTTAAAAACAATAGTCACATATTAGCTCATGATTCTGTAGTGAGTAACTTGGACTGGAAACCAGGGCTCTCCCATGTGGCTGCAGTTAGCTGGTGCAAGTTGCTCTAGAATAGCTTCACTCATATGTTTGGTACTGGCTGTTAGCTGGGGGCAAGTGGGCTGTCTGTCTCCTACATTCAACTGGCTGCTGGGAACCTAATTGGGATTCTTCCCAAAGCAGCAAGAGGAGGCAAACACCAAGCACAAATGTCTTTCAGGCCTCTGCTGCTTGAAAGCCATTGGTGCTTGGTGAATGCTTTCAGATTCAAGGAGTGGAGAAACAGACTCCACCTCTTAATGGGAGAAGCAGCCCAGTTTCATTGCAAAGAGGCATGCATACACGGATAGAATTAATCTGTGGCCATTTTTCAAACTACCTTTTTTCTCAGAGGAAAGAAGGACATGTCTAAGAGATAATGGCAGGTAAAGAAGTAAAGCTGATAAAAATTAGATTCAAAATACTAGATTTCATCAAATAGGTATAAAAATCTCTCTTCTGATTCTGGCTTGAAGTTTTGGCAGTTCCCTATCAATGTACTGCTGCAACCATTTTTGAATTATCTTCAGCAAAATTTTACTTGTGTATAATATTAATTATATTGTTCAATTACTTCCACATTCTGTTGAATCAGCATTCTTTGAAATGGGCACAAATATAGATCTCTTCCAGTCAGATGGCCAAGTAGCTGTCTTCCAAATTTCTTGGTATAAACAAGTGAGCACCTCCAGCGGTACGTCTGTTTGCTGAAACATCTTATTGGATATCCCATCAGTTCCTGGAGTCTTGTTTTTCACCAATGCCTTCTGTGCAGTTTGGACTTCTTCCTTCAATACCATTGACTCTTGATCATATGCTACCTTCTGAAACAGCTGAATGTAGAGCAATTATTTTGGGTACTGGGACTAAATGTATTGGGGGATACAGTGTCAGTTAATTTGGGATCTCCTTTGCTCTTCTTTCGAATGGACTTATTTTGGACGGTGGGGTGGGTGGGGATGCAAAAAGCCCAGATATTGGGGAGGAGTCTGGTCATTCTAGGTCCTTGCTGGCATCCACTAAGCTATCCTCCTTACATCTGGTCTTGGGTCATGGTCAATACGGATTGCAGTGCGTGGCTACAAGTCTCCTCTCTCATCATCCAGCACACAAGGACTCTACAGATGTGCTGACTTTCTGGGTCACATCAGTGATGTTCTCTGCCTTGTGGGATGCATCTTCTCTGTGAGGCTTCTTGAGTCTGTCATCAAGGACACTCTCATGTAGCCATTTCTCCTCTACTGCTCCTGCAATATAAAGGACATAATAGGGTTGGAAGAAGGCAGGGCCAATGTCCCTTCTTCTCTCCCCTTCCTCCATCCAACAGTTCTTTACCTAGATACAGGGCTTAGAAAAATTGACTCAAATTGATTGATGTTCTTCCAAATCTCGTCTTGTTCTTGGATCTCTGTCAAAAAATATACTTCTTTTTCTCTCTGATCTGCTGAGACCTCTCTTTCCTGAGGCATGAAGGGGGATACCGTAGCTTCCTTGGGTGGAGAAGAGACTGGGGACACAAGTAAATGCTGGAGGAATACACACTGGTTCCAGAAATGTTCTGTTTCTTTAGCTGGGTGGTAGGCATACAGGTGTGTTCAGTTTATAAAAAACATATCAGAAAAAAAATAATTGAGTACACCTATGAATTATATACTTTCCTATCTGTGTATTATATTTAAACAAAATTTACCATAATAAATGGTTAATATTTCAAAATATTATTGTGGCCATGAATAGAATGGTAGACCCATGGACACAAAGATAGAGACACAGAAAAATTCTGAAGAAAAAATTGGTAGTGGAAAATGTCTCTGGGTATTGCAATTACAAGTTATTTGTATTTTCTTAAGTCATTTGTCTATATCCTATACATTCTCTGTTATTAATATTCCAGGGTCAAGAGAACCATTTCATAAAGTTTCTGTCCTAAGCGAGGACAATAATTAACAGCAAATTTCCTATCCTACTCTATGGTAATGACTCTTCTGGGGGCTTCTCAGTTAGTGAGTCTTGAGCATTATATTTTTTATCATAACTTGGTGGCTGTGGAATTACTAAATTTGCACAGGGACAATCTCCATATCTGGATATATTTGTATATACTTGTTAGAACCAAAAGGAAACTTCAAAGAACTTATAAGGAATAGAATGCTTTTCAGAGACCCTGGCAAAGCTGAACTCTGTAAGTGTTTATATAAGAAGCCACTTAATGTCTACTTGACTGATGGGTACTTAAATTGCAATAAGGTGGCTGCTGAATAGAAAGTAAAGTGTTTTCAAAGATGAAAGAGACAATACTCCTGTATGCTTTCTCCCAGGCATTAGCATTTACAACAAACCTGCCAAAGAATCACATGAGGTCCTCCTGAATGACATGTCCAAGACCTGCTTAAGAGAAATTGGAAGCAGGCAGAATTGTCTCTGCTGCCCAACAGATTTCTGTCTCAGACCCCTAGGTGTATTACTTGTACCTCCCCCCCCCACCTTTTCTCTCACTCTCCCCCACCCTCAGACTCTCACCCCATTTGGCTTCCTATTTGTTTTCCCTTTCTTACTCTCAGCTGGATGACCATTTTTTCAACAAACACTCACAAAGCATCTACTTTGTGTGGTTAACTGGTAATTAGTACCACCTGAAGACTGTTTAACAAGTTCCCTTTGTAAACAGGGAGTTCTGAAAGCAGAAGGGTTTCCACACAAGGGTTAGGATAGATAATTATGGGCAAACGCGAGCCATCTCTGGCTGGCCCTATTGTATGCAGAGGCACACTGCTCCGTGGTGTCAGCTCCATTCCAGTTCACTCTAATGCCAGATGCCTAAAGTTTGGGAAAGCATTCCTCTGGGGTCTCCTCAGCTAATAGGTTCAGTGTGCCCTCCAGGCTCTCACACACCACCACATCTGTCCGCTCTGCTAACAAGTCAGTGATTCTGCACAGGTTTAGCCTGCCCCTCACCCCTCCCAGACCCGGCTGCTGCCTCTAGCATTTGGCACATGAACACTCTGGATGAATGAACTCTGTACCCCAAACCACATTCATATGGCCCTTGATACATGAGTCTTACATACTGCTTGGAGAAATGGGTGCTGTGTCTTACTTTCCTTATCTGTGAAATGAGAAGAAGAACAATGACTATCTTATGGCATTATTATGAAGATTAAAAAAAAAATTGTCACCAATCATGGTGACTACATGTGTTTCAGAGTAGAACTGTGCTCCATAGGGTTTTTAAGGGCTATGATTTTTCGGAAATAGAATGCCAGGTGTTTCTTCCCAGGTTTAAATAAGTCAAAACAGGTTAAATGCTTAGCCCAATGCCTTGCACATAACGTTCAATACATATTACCTATTTAAGCACCCAAACCCATTCTTATCAGAGAGCTCTTCATATGATAGTGGTGAAAATTTCCAGTGAATTCCAGTGAAATTCCCTGGTTGTTGTTGTTGCTGTTGTTGTTATGTGCCATTGAGTCATCTCTGACTCATAGAGAACCCTCCTTGGGTTTCCGAGGCAGTATCACTACAGAAGTAGATTGCCCAATCTTCCTCCCAAGGAGTGGCTGGTGGGTTTGAACCACCAACCTTCTGGTTAGCAGTCAAGTGCCTTAGGCACTATTAGGACGTACTTCAACTAGTCCTCTACTCAAATGCTGTTAATCGAGATGTCATAGCTACCACTATGCGGTGCTCATTATATGCCAGACAACTTCACAAGCCTTGTCTCCTTTAAACCATATGACCACCCTCTGAGGTAGATGCTGCTATTCTCCCAATTTTACAGATGAAGAAAGTGAGGCACAGGGAAGTTAACTTACTCAAAGATGTACAGCTACTAGATGGCAGGGCTGAGATGAGAATATAGGCAATCTGACACCATAGTCCATGTCTCATCTGCTGCACTATACCATATACTGCACTGCCTACAGAATACCTTGTGCCTGGAGAACTAAGCGCACCTGTGTGGTCTGAGAGAGCTAGCTGTACCAGGCCTGCCTCCTGCACTGATGCAAGGTTGTACTCAAATGCTAACCCAATGGTGGAATGCTTCACATTTTGAGTGATGTTAAAAATTTCCTTTGCTTTCTTATATCCCTTAGACAGCCAGGGATAAAGTAGCATAGATTTTTAATAGCTATAGTATTTTCAATCACCTCACACGCATGTGAGAGCTGGACAATGAATAAGGAAGACCAAAGAAAAGTTGATTCTTTTGAGTTGTAATGCTGGCGAAGAATGCTGAATGTACTGTGGGCTGCTAAGAGAACTAACAGATCTGTCCTGGAGGAAGTGCAGCCAGAATGCTCCCTGGAAGCAAGAATGGCCAGACTTCGTCTCAACCACTTTGGTCATGTTGTCAGAAGGGACCATTCCCGGGAGAAGGATGATGTCATGCTTGGTAAGGTGGAGGGTCGACCAAAGAGGGGAAGGACCTCAATGAGATGAATTGACACAGTGGCTGAGGCGATGGGTTCCAGTATAACAAGGATTGTGGAGCTGGTGCAGGACAGGACGGTGCTTCATTCTGCTGTGCATGGGGTCGCTATGGGTCAGAAACGACTCAACAGCACCTAACAACAACAACAATATTTTTTAGTAGTTAATGTGTACAAGCATACCTCATTCTATTGTGCTTCACTTTACTGCACTTTGCAGATATTGCATTTTTTACAGATTGAAGGTTTGTGGCAACACTGATTTGAACAAGTCTATCACCATCATTTTTCCAACATCATGGGCTCACTTAGTGTCACAGTTCAATAATTCTCACAGTATTTCCAACTTTTCCATAATGCTATTGCACACTTAATAGACTATAGTATAAAGTAAACATAACTTTTATATGTACTGGGAAACAAAAAAAAAATCATGTGACTTGCTTTATTGTGATATTTACTTTATTGCAGTGGTTTGGGACCAAACTTACAATATCTCTAGGTATGCCTGTATTGGGAATGGGAATTGGGCTAAGTGCTTTACACTGATTCAATCACTTAATTTTCACAATATGAGATGGATACGATGACTCCTCCCTTTTTTTTTTTTTTTTTCTTCAATTTTTATTGTGGTTTGGGTAAAAGTTTACAGAGCAAATTCATTTTCCATACAGCAGTTCATACACATTTTGTTTCATAACATTGGCAGTAATTCCCCACAATGTAACAATTCTCTTCCTACTTCCTCCCCATAGTTACCTCTTCCCTCTGTCCTTCCCTCCCATGCACACCCCTTCACCCCCCTGCAGCTATCTCCCTGTGCATACACTGCCCTACTGTTCTCCCAGGATTGATTGCTCCAAGGAGTGTATCTACCTGATGTAAATGTTCACCCCATATGCCTGTCTATTTTGGGGGCTGGAAGCCACAGGAGTGAATTCAGTTCTAGACCTGAAGGGTGACTAGGGGCCATATAGTCTCAGGGGTCTCATCAGGTCTATCAAACCAGCAAACCTCATCTTTTTTTATGATTTTGAGTTTTGTTCCACATTGTTCTCACATTCTATCCAGGACCTCCTGTACCAATCCCCCTCCAGTCTACCCATTTTACAGATGGGATTCAGAGTGGTTAAGTAACTTGCCCAAAGTCAAACAGCTCGTGACAGCGTCTACCTCATAGGACTGTTACCAGGATTAAATGAAATAATGTGTATAAGAAACTGATCACCAGTACTAGTATTTTTCCCAGATTGCTTAATGAATAGTAGTAGGATTCCTTCCCTCACTCTCTTAAGAAGGACTATTCTGACAGCCAAGGCAAAAAGAAATCCATCTTTATGCACTAAAACAACCAAACTAGTTACCAACTAGCAAGAAGTTTTTAAAATTTAGCTGCTCATAAAACATCCAAATTCACCTGAAATTCTTCTTTTAATTGAAACTAACTTTTAGATCACCCAAATTCAATTTAATGTGTCTAAAACCAGGAATTTTCTGGGTAAATAAACTATAGACAGAAATTCTATCAGATATATCTTTTTTTTTTTTTTTTTTTTCATTTAATTACACTCTTGGTATCTAAAAGTTTGGGTGAATATTATATTTTTATCACTAAATGTATCAGTTCCAACAGCACAGACACTTTACTGATACTTCCTTCTTTCTATCCCTCTTTCCACCTCCGGAGGCTCTAGCTCCATGCTACTTACCCCCACCTCTCCAAAGCCAGACCACCATTCCTTGCTCAATTTTTGGACACAAAGGTGGATTTTAATATTTTCTGTGGGATTTTTAAGGAGCTCTGGTGGTGCAGTATTTGGCTGCCAACCAAAGGGTCGGTAATTCAAACCCACTAGCCACTCCCTGAAAGAAAGATGAGACAGTCTACTTCCATAAAGATTTACAGCACTGGAAATCCTATGGGACAGTTCTACTCTGTCGTATAGGGTTCAGTATGAGTAGAAATCAACTGGCAGTGGGTTTGGTTTTGGTTTTCTGGTGGGATTCTTGCCTGATCAGATAGGCTGTTATTGAACATATTTTGGTTAATTTTACATGTCAAACTTGTTAGGCTATGGTGCCCAGCTATTTGGTCAAACATTAATCTAGTTATTATTATGAAGTAGTTGCATGTGATTAAATCAGCTGGCCTTAAGAAAAGCAGATTACCTGTCATAATGTGGGCGAGCCTCAACCAATCAGTTCACAACTTTAAGAGCCAAAAGAGTTTCTCTACCATAGTTTCCCTATTCTCCTATTTTCCATATTCCACCTCCAGACTACAGAACTCCCTCATTCTTCACTCTTCCCATGACATCACCTGCAGATTTTGAACTTGACAGCTCCCCACAATCGCATGAGCCAGTTCCTTAAAATCACTCAAGTTCTTTCTCTATCTCACTTTCTTTTTTCTTTAGAGAACCTTCACTAAGACAGACCACCTCTAAGAGCATAACTTGTCTATATATAACCAGGCTAAAAGACTCTTTGCCCATCAGGGGTGCGGATAAAGGAAAGAAAAGAGCAACGAGGAAGAGTCCTGTCCAGCCACATATCTGTTACCCTCTCCCAATATAAGGGAAAGCCAGAGCTCAGAGCCAGTGCAGAGGTCCAGTTGGGCTCCTTACTCCGCCTCCAGACTGTTCCAGGAAAGGTCTTTAAACTCAGAATTTTCAAAAGATTAGTAAGCACAATTTTAAGCACCTTCTTCCTCCCTGCCCTCTCCTCCACCCTCAGCCCCTTTCACCTGATTTCCTCCTCAGTGGAGTGAAGCTGTAGTCAGTGCCTCCATTAGCTTCCATTGCAGCTACCTTCCCCAAGGGTGGGGAGAGGCAGCTGCAAGTGGGACACGGTGGAAGGTGAGTACAAAGCGGAGTATGTGGAAAAAAAACGCCGTTGGCATAGACAACTAGATGAAAAAAAAAGCAGGTAAAAAATTTGGCAGATAAAGTCTGTCATGTAAGCTCAGACGTTTGTCTTCAAAGCCTTAAATAGAGTATGCATTCAAGTGGCCTCTGTACAAGCAAAGCTCTGTTGTCTACTCTCCAAAACTCAAGTATTTGTTTGTTTTTGTTGTTATTGTTTGCTGTAAGATACCTGGGACTTACTCTTTGTTTTATATTAAGTGTAGGTAATTATTAAAGGAAAAATGTACTGTTAGTATTACATAAGATACATATATGGAAAGCACATGAACTATGACACTCTCCATCAACATAAAGTCACCATTTTAGCACACCAAAATCAACAGCAAGAGACTGCATTTTCACTGAGCTCTTACTGTATGCTTTACATGAGCCAGCGTGCATTTAATTTTGCATAGATGGGAAGAAGCTGCACAGAGAAATCTCTGAAGGTTTGCAGAAAGTCCTTCTTCAGCTGAATATTGATTAGTGCACTCATGTGAGGAAGCTACAGGAAACCAAGGATAGGGCCACCTGAAGGAAACAAGCAACACAATCCCTGGTATTCACATAGGACCACAAATAGCTTGTGCTCCCTCCAGCCATAGTGGAAAAACTCCATCATATGCATGGCATCAGATAGAAAACACAGAAGAGTACTTCCTCAGTAACCCAGTAAAAACAATTGCTGTTGAATCAATTCTGATTCATGACGGCCTGAGGTGTGTCATCTTTTAACAGTTGATTTTTCAGAAGTAGATTACCAGGCTTTTCTTCTGAGATGCCTCTGGGTGGAACAAACCTCCAACCTTTCAGTTAGCAGTTAAATGTCTGCACCACTCAAGGATGACTCCCACTTGCTCAGTGGATACTCTCTCATCCCACCTAATAAAGCTTAAAAGGAAGTCTCAAAAGAATCAAACTATTTCCAAGTAACTAATGCAAACCAGGAAAAAGGCTCAAGAATATTCATTTTAATATTAAAAATGAATATTAAAATATTCAATATCCAACAAGGTAAAGTTCACCATGTTGTCATCCAATCAAAAATTGTTAAGCATGTGAAAAAGCAGGAAGATACAAACACTAAGTAGGGGCAAAAAAATAATCAATCAGTAGAGACAGACCTGAAATGACACAGATGAGAGAATCAGTAGAGATAGACATTAAAACAATTCTTACAAATATATTCAATATGTTCAAGAAAATAAATACTGAGGTTGTTAACAAGAGACATGAATGATATGAAAAAGACACAAATTAAAGCCTTAGGCATGAAAAATACAATGGATGGTGTTCCAGGCATCTCGTGACCTCACATGTTTGCTGATTCACTAGAAAGATTCGGAAGGCTCAGATGCAGATGTACTCACAGCTATGGTTTATTACAGCAGAACACATGCACACACCAACAAGGCCCAGTGAGGGAGATTCTTAGAGAAAGAAGTGAGAGGAAGAATACCAGGCTATAGAAGCCTTCTATTATTTTATTCCTATTTAATGGAATCATACGACATAATTACTCTACAGTTTAGTTTTCTTATTTAACTGTTGTTGTTGTTGTTGTTATATGCCGTTGAATCAGACCTGACTCACAGCAACCCCTCCTTGGGTTTCTGAGGCAGTATCACTACGGATGTAGATTGCCCAACCTTCCTTCCAAGGAGTGGCTGGTGGATTTGAACTGCCAGCCTTCTGGTTAGCAATCAAGTGCCTTAGGCACTATGCTACCAGAACTCCCTTCTTACTTAACTATACATGATAAATTTCCCTCTAGACAAACAGGTATAGATCTAACTTATTTAGGAATAGCCTTTAAGTTAATCATGAGACATTCTCTTCTGATGACTGCAACTTCTATTTTTCTACACAAAATTATTTATTCTCTTCCATTAAAATTCTCTGTAGATTCTCTATCTAAGATAAAATAGAGTCCACATGGTTCCCATCAAGTCAATCATGACTCATGGTGAACCCATAAGAAAATACAGCACAGTGTTTAAGCATGCAGCTTCTGATATCAGACTGCTGGAGTGCAATTCCTAACTCCATCAATCAGTAGCTATGCGATTTAAGACAAGTTATTTAACCTATTTGTGTTTCAGTTTTCTTATCTGTAAAAGGGATTACAGTGCTTAAATAACGGGTGGTGGTGTGAGAATTAAATGATTTGAAACAACTAAAGCATTTAGGATAGAACCTGGCACATAAGAAGCACTCAGTTAAGTATAAACTATTATTATTGTAAGAGCTCTGGTGGCATTGTGGTGAATGTATTCAGCTGCTAACCCAAAGCTCATCAGTTCATATCCACAAGCTGCTCTGCAGCTGCTTCAATAAAGATTTATAGCTTTGGAAACTATATGGAGCAGTCCTATTCTCTCCTGGGTCACTGTGAGTCAGAATCAACTCAATAGCAGTGGCTTTGGTTTTTTGGTTTTATTACTATTGTTTTAGGAACTCTGGTAGCATATTGCCTAAAGCACTTGACTGCTAACCAGAAGGCTGGTGGTTCAAACCCACCAGCCACTCCTCGGAAGGAAGATGGGGCAACCTACTTCTGTAGGGATACTGCCTCGGAAACCCAAGGAGAGGTTGCTATGAGTCAGGTCCGACTTGACAGCACATAACAACAACAACAACTATTGTTTTAGATATTAACATCTCATATTTCCTGCATAAAAAGAACACATCCACTGAGCAAAGGAACAAAAGTGAGTTGAGCCCTATTATGTGTCATCTAAGTACATAAGAATGACCAAGACAGGGTCTTTGTCCAAGAAAAGTAGTGGAGGAGATAAACATAGGAACAGGTAAGCTACAATATAACAGAAGCAAACACAGTGGGGCTCAGTGATAGGCATGAATTGCTATGCCCCAAGGAAAGCTTCAGGGCTGAGGTGGGTCTTGAAAGATGAATAATAGAAATATGCCAATTAGAGGGTGGTGGTGATTGAGTGACTGGGTGTTCCATGTCTAGGGAGCTTGTATGTGCAAAAACAAAAGTATTCCTCTAGGTAGCTGATAAACAGCTTCCATGAGGAGATAATAAGATACAACAGTTTTCTTCCCATTTTCCAAATGTCATATTTCAGTAGCTCTCACCAGAGTTTCTGGTCATCTGCCAGACACTTTGTAAAATGTTTTGGTTCCAGTGACTCATCACCACCATAGCCTAATCAATTATTATGATTCATTTTCAACTCTCCTACAATTGCATCTCTGCAAAAGTATATTTATCTGCATAAAGCATGTCTTCAAGTGAGTGACTCAACATCCTTGTTAAAGACAAAACTGGCCAGTCACTAAAGGTCATTGTCACACTTGCTAGATATCTTGCTTCAACACTGATTTCTGTATCACAAGAAATTTTGTGAGGGAGTGATAATTTGACATTGAGTCTAAACAAAAATAATAGATGGACAAAGCCCACTGGAGTTAAGAGCTCAGTTTCACAACAGCTACTTTTTTACATAGTCCTGAGAAGATACTATAAAGTAAAAACTTCAGTGGCATAATTTAAAATCCAAACACTTGTGAATAATTACTAACACAGTGATGATTCCTTCTTGTCTCTATGACTTCATAGAGTCAGCAGGGATGAAAAATTTGAAAAAAGACTGTGCATCTAAATTAGCCCTGTCATTTGATCATTTACAATCAGATTGACCTCAGTTTTTAGAGTGCAT
>NW_006921841.1:666569-681049 GCF_000298275.1 Orycteropus afer afer | reverse complement strand
AGTAGTTTAAAAATATGGCCTTGGTGATAGAAATGATCCCTGAGATCACATGATAGAATTTTGTACCATCAATGGCCTATTCATCATAAATACCTTTTTAAAAAAATAATAACATAAACAGTAACTATATATGTCGACCTTCCCAGATGGAATACACAGGAATCAAATAGAGGCCATCTTTGGAAAGAGATGATGGAGAAGCTCAATATCATAAGTCAGAACAAGGCCTGGGGCTGACTATAGAACACACTATGAATTGCTCAAATGCAAATTTAAGTTGAAGCTTTAGGAAAATTAAAACAAGCCCACAAGAGCCAAAATATGACCTTGAATATACCCTACCTGAATTTAGAGAACATCTGAAAAATAGATTTGATGCATGGAGCACCAGTGATCTAACATCAGATGAGTTGTGGGATGACATCAAAGACATCATATATGAAAAAAGCAAAAAGTTATTTAAAAGACAGGAAAGGAAGAGAAGGCCAAAATGGATGTTGAAAGAGATTCTGAAACTTGTTCTTGAATGGAGAGTAGCTGAAGGGAATGGAAGAAATGTTGAAGTAAAAGAGCTGAACAGAAGATTTCCAAGGGCAGCTCAAGACACAAAGTATTATAATGAAATGTGCAAAGACCTGGAGTTAGAAAATCAAAAGGGAAGAACATGCTTGGCATTTCTCAGGCTGAAAGAACAGAAGAAAAAAAGTCAAGACTTGTGTTGTAATACTGATGGATTCTATGAGCAAAATATTGAACAATGCAGGAAGCACCAAAAGAAGATGGAAGGAATATACAGAGTCATTGCACCAAAAAGAATTGGTAGACATTCAACCATTTCAGGAGATAACATATGATCAAGAACAGATGGTACTGAAGGAAGAAGTTCAAACTGCACTAAAGGCACTGGTGAAAAACAAGCCTGAAGGAATTGATGGAGTACCCAATGAGATGTTTCAACAAATGGATGTAGTGCTGGAGGTGCTTGCTTATTTACTCCAAGAAATCTGGAAGACAGCTACATGGCCAACTAAATGGAAAATATTCATATTTGTGTCCATTCCAAAGAAAGGTGATCCAACAGAATGTGGAAATTATCAAACCATATCATTAATATCACACGTGAGTAAAATTTTACTGAAGATAATTCAAAAACAGTTGCAGTAATATATTGACAGGGAATTGCCAGAAATTCAAGTCAGATTCAGAAAAGGATGTGAAATGAGGGATATCACTGCCAATGTCACATGGATCTTGGCTGAAAGCAGAAAAATACCAGAAAGATGTTTACCTATGTTTTATTGACTATGCAAAGACATTTGACAGTGTGGATCATAACAAATTATAGATAACATTGCAAATAATGGGAATTTTAGAACACTTAATTGTGCTCATGAGGAACCTGTACATAGGCTGAGAGGCTGTTATTTGAACAGAACACGGGGATACTGCATGGTTTCAAATCAGCAAAGTTCCACATCTGGCTTGAGTCCTTTCACCATACTTATTTAACAAGTACGCTGAGCAAATAATCTGAGAAGCTGGACTATATGAAAAGAAAGTGGCATCAGGATTGGAGGAATATTCATTAACAACCTGTGATGTACAGATGGCACAACCTTGCTTGCTGAAAGTGAAGAAGACTTTACTGATGAAGATCAAAGATGACAGATTTCAGTATGCATTACACCTCAACATAAAACTAAAATCCTCATAACTGAACCAGTAAGCATTATCATGATTGTAAACAAAGACTGAAGTTATCAAGAACTTCATTTTATTTGCATCAACAGCAATGCCCAGGGAAGCAGCAGTCAGAAATCAAACAACCTAGTGCATTGGGCAAATCTGCTGTAAAAAGACTTCTTTCAAGTGTTTAAGAACAAAGATATCACTTTGAAGACTAAGTGGACCTGACCCAAGCCATGGTATTTTTAATAGTCTCATGTGCATATAAGAGTTGGACGATGAATAAGGAAGACTGTAGAAGAATTGGTGCATCTGAATTGTGATGTTTGCAAGGAATATTGAAGGTACCATGGAGTGCTGGAATGAACAAAATTGTCTTGGAGGAAGTACAACTGTAATGCTCCTTAGAGGTGAGGATGGTGAGACTTCATCTTTCATACTTTGGTCATGTTGTCAGAAGGGACCAGTCCCTGGAGAAGGATATTATGCTAGGTAAAGCAGAGGGTCAGAGGAAAACACTCAATGAGATAGACTGACACAGTGGCTGCAACGATTGGCTCAATAATGGTAATGATTGTGAGGATGATACAGGACCAGGCAGTACTTTGTTTTGTTGTATGTAGGGTCACTACGAGTTGAAATTGACTCAATGACTCCAGACAACAATTTACCTTTCCTGACTGCCAAATAAATGAGGTGTTTGTGTCTATTAACCCATGCTAAAGATTATTGTTCATTTGAGGAGGTATATATGGTTTTGTGGGTTGTTTCTATTTTATTGTTATTGTTTTGGATTTCTAGAAAGTCTTAAAGGGGTGGAAAAATAAGGTGCTGACCTAAGAAATTTTAGAAATGGGAGAAATCAGTAACACTAAAGGCAAAAGGAATTATACATAAGCACCATATTCTAGTTGATAAAAGTTGCTTCCCACGGGAATATGAGGTAACAATTCTGAAACTATTATCCATGTATATTGTAATTAGCCAATTAAGTAAATGAATGGTGCATGGTGGGAGCTATGATTCTCACTGTTGGAGTGAGAGGTTTCAGACAAGCAAGGAAAATAGGCTAAATATATGAAAATGGATTAAAGTTGGAGATGTCAGTTGGAACTCACATTACATACATAAATGTTATTGTTATTGTTAGGTGCTGTCAAGTCAGTTCCAACTCACAGTGACCCCATGTGCAAATAATAAAACACTGCCTTGCACTATTCTCACAACCATTGCTATGTTTGAGCCCACTGTTGCAGCCACTGTGTCAATCCATCTCATTGAGGACCTTCCCCTTTTTCACTCACCCTCCACTTTACCAAGCATGATATCCTTCTTCAGGGAATGGTCCCTTCTGACAACATGACCAAAGTACAAGAGATGAAGTCTCACCATTTTTGCTTTTAAGGAGTACTCCAGCTATACTTTTTCCAAGATAAATTTTTTCCTTCTTCTGGCAGCCCAGGAAAATAGGCTAAATATATGGAGATGTCAATTCAGTATGCTTCACCAACTCCATAATTCAAAGGCATAAATTCTTCTGTCTTCCTTATTCATTGTCCAGATTTCACATGCATATTAGGCAGTTAAAAATACTATGGCTTGGGTCAGGTGTACCTTAGTCTTCAAAGTGACATCTTTACTCTTAAAAACTTTAAAGAGGTCTTTTGTAGCAGATGTGTCCAATGCAATACACCATTTGATTTCTTGACTGCTGCTTCCATTGGTGTTGATAATGAATCCAAGTAAAATGAAGTCCTTGACAACTTCAATCTTTTCTCTGTTTATCATGATAATGATTATTGGTCCTATTGTGAGGATTTTTGTTTTCTTTATGTTGAGGTGTAATCCATATTGAAGGCTGTAGTCTTTAATCTTCATCAGTATTTCAAGTCCTCTTCACTTCCAGCAAGCAAGGTTGTGTTATCTGGATATCACAGGTTGTCAATGAGTGTCCAGTCCTAATGTCATGATGCTTTTCATGTAGTCCAGATCCTCATATTATTTGCTCAACATACAGGTTGAATAAGTATCGTGAAAGGATACAACACTGATGCACACCTTTCCTGATTTTAAAGCATGCAATACCCTCTCCACTTGTTCTATTCAAACAAGTGTCTCTTGGTCTATGTACAGGTTCCTCATGAGCACAATGAAGTGTTCTGGAATTCCCATTATTTGCAATGTTATTAAAAATTTGTTATGATACACACTCACTCACTGCCATCGAGATGGATCTGACTCGTAGCGACCCCTCCTTGGGTTTCCGACGCAGTATCACTATGGAAGTAGATTGCCCAAGCTTCCTTCCAAGGAGTGGCTGGTAGGTTTGAACTGCCAGCCTTCTGGTTAGCAGTCAAGTGCCTTAGGCACTACACTACCAGTGCTCCTATGAAACACACATTAGAATATATTTTCATAGTCAATAAAATACAGGTAAAGATATTTCTGGTATTTCTCTGCTTTCAGCAAAGATCCATCTGACATCAGCAATGATATCGCTTGTTTCATGACCTGTCTTAATGTGGCTTGAATTTCTGGCACTTCCCTGTCTAGGTACTGCTGCAATCATTTTTGAATTATTTTCAGCAAAATTTTACTTGTGTGTGATATCAATCATATTGTTCAATAATTTCCACATTCTATTGAATCACCTTTCTTTGGAATGGGCACAAATGTGAATCCTTGTAGTTGGTTGGCCAAGTAGCTGTCTTTCAAATTTCTTGGCATAGAGGAGTAAGTGCTTCCAGCATTGCATCTGTATCTCAACTGTTACTCCAATTCCTATAGCACTGTTTTTCACCAGTGCCTTCAGTGCAGGTTGGACTTCTTTCAGTGCCATCAGTTCTTGATCATATGCTACCTCCTGACATGGTTGAATATTGATCAATTCTTTTTGGTACAGTAATTACATGTATTCCTTCCACCTTCTGATGCTTCCTGCATTCAATATTTTGCACATAGAATCCTTCAATGTTGGATCTCAAGGCTTGAGTTTTTTCTTCAGTTGTTTCAGTTTTAGAAACTCTAAGTATATTTTTTCCTTTTGGTTTTCTAACTCCACATCTTTGTACATTTCATTATAAAATTTTACTTTGTGCTCTTGAGCTGCCCTTTGAAATCTTCTGTTCAACTCTTATACTTCATCATTTCTTTCATTCATTTTAGCTACTCTACATTCAAGAGCAAGTGTCAGAATCTCTTCTCAAATCCATTTTGGGCTTCTCTTCCTTTCCCGTCTTTTTAATGACCTTTTACTTTGTTCATGTATAATATTCTTGATGTCATCCCACTACTCATCTGATCTTCAGTCATTTGTGTTCAATTCATCAAATCTATTCTTCAGATGAAGATTATTCACGTGGGATATAATCAAGGCCATATTTGGGCTCTCGTGGACTTGTTTTAATTTTCTTCAGTTTCAGCTTGAACTTGCATGTGATCAACTGATGGTCTTGTTCCACAGTTGGCTCCGGCCTTGTTCTGTCTGATGATACTGAGTCTCCCTATCAACTCCTTCCACAGATGTAGTTAATTTTATCTGTGTATTCCATCTGGCAAGGTCCATGTGTATAGCTGCCATTTATTTTGTTGAAAAAAAATGTATTTGGAATGAATAAGTCATTGGTCATGAAAAATTCTATCATGTGATCTCCAGCATTGTTTATATATATATTTAGTTACATATAATGGTATCTCTGTGTGTGTGTGTGTGTATTCACACGTATATTTCCTTGTTCTGTCTACTGAGAGGGCCTAGGGACAATGACACTGTTGTAGCAATGAGCACACTTGATCCCTACATCTTGATTTCTAATGCCTTCTCCAATAAAAAGAATGAAATGATTGATTCTAGGACTGGGAAAGGAAATATACAACACAAGTTAAAGGAAGTGCTCCAACAAAAAGAAAAAACAAACAAAAAACCCTATAATTCTGGGGGCATGTCATAAGGACACAGGGACAAACTGAAAGAGTTCCAAATGTCCAAAGTGAGAACAATTTGCATAATAAATAAATAAATAAATCAGCATTGGATTATAACTCAAAGTATAGCATAAATAATCATGACTATATACTGATAAAAATGTATGATTAGGCAACTAAGTAGTGGAGAATAGACAAATCTCCTGTGCAGAATAATTCCAAAAATTTATATAGACACTCTTCTTTCAAGGAAGTAGAACATAACTCTCTACTTTTTAAGTGTAGGCTACATATCCTGACTTCTTTTCCAAAAAATACAATGTAAAAAGAGATGGGGGGGAAAAAAAAAAAAGAGTAACTTTACAGTGAAGAAACATGACAAGTATTACCTAAGCCAGGTGATCAATGTTAACATCAACAATAATTCATGCTGATAGTATGGAGCCTTGATATGATGTGATGAGAATGGCATTTTGCCTCTGTAGGATCAGCGAGCATACCATCATGTTCTGGGGCACAGTAACTGCCTAATATATCTAAGTCCAACACTCTCTCATTCAGCAGATCATAGTCATGATTCTTTCAAACCACACAAATGCCTGTGTTCTGGTTACCTAGTGCCACTCTGACAGGAATATACCACAAATGGGATGACCTTAACAAACAGGAGTTTATTCTTACAATTTGGAGGCTTTAAGTCCAAGTTCAAAGTGCCAGGTTCTAGGGACTGGGTAAAAGCCTCTCAACTTTGGGGTCCAGCTCTGCCTCCAGCTCCTGGCCCACTGGAGCTAGAGGTGTTTCTTCACTCAGATAGCTGCTGGCTGCTGAGGCTGAGAAGCCCCAAGGTTGACAAGTAAAAAGGCATAATCCCGATGTTACCAATCCACATGGCAGGCCACTAATTTAAGTCCACTGTAAATCCCAAGATTGGCAGAGCATAGCAGGCTGCTGAGCAACTACAAGGCCACATGCAGGGTCCAAGCATGCCATAGGCTAGAGACCATTCCAAAAGGCTTCTCCTTATATACAGGAAGCAGACCACATACCCAAAGGCAGCTACCCAGCTGCTTGTGGTAGATTCTACCATGGAGTTGACTGCCAGTCTCCTCATAGGGATTAACTACCACCAGCTGCCCAGCCACTCAACCAGGCCCAGCCAAGTTGACACACAAACTGAACTATCACAGCCTGTTTCTGTCCAAAGAAGGGCATGGATATGTTCATTTGCTCTGAAACCCAGTAGTATTTCCAGAAGATCCACCGGAGGATCCCTTTGGGAACAAGGTTTTCTGTATTATGTTAATGAGGCCATTTCCGAGATATAGAAAGAACAAATTACACATAGAACAAGGAGCTCTGGTGGTGTAGTGGTTAAGGCATTTGGCTGCTGCAAAAGGTGGATGGTTCAAACCCACCAGTCACTCCACGGAAGAATATTGAGGTAGTCTGCTTCTGTAAAGATTTATAGCTTTGGAAACCCAATGAGGGTAACTGTGAGTCAGAATTGACTTGATGGCAGTGAGTGAGTTTGAGGCATACAACAGCAAGCACAAATGAGGAAAAGGTAGATGCCACGTGGAGATCTCTGAAGAACATCAAGAACACTAGAGAAGCTGACACAAAGATTTCCTGCCCTTCAAAGCTGACAGAGAGAGCCTTTCTCTTAGAGCCAGCATGCTGAATTTGGACTTCTAGCCTCCTATTCTTAGTTGCTGTGGAGTTGATTCCAACTGTGGTGACTACTGTGAGAAAATAAATTTCTCTGTGCTGAAGTCACCCACATGTAGTGCATAATGCTATATAGCAGGACTAAGAAATTAAGATAGATGGGGATTTGGGAAAATGGGCAGTAAGATGAGCATTTGGCACTGGCTCACCTGCCACATAGCAGGTGAAGAGAATGCATCCTGTTTAGTAGGTGGAACATGGATAATCCTTGGCATAAAGTGTCAGTTCAGTTGCTAAGGTATTCACTGGTGGTGACTTGGAAAATATTCCTTTGGAGAAGAATGTTGTAGTAAATGAGATAATAGGCATTTGAAAAATAAGAAGGAATAATGCCTACAACATAGCAGAATTGGTTACTTACTTATAAATTGTGTTGATGCCCTACAGAAGGATAATCAGTGATTGAGAGCTAAGTCCAAGAGCCAGAAAACTTTAGTGATAACTTATAAGGAGACCTTTATCAGCTGTAGTGAAAGAGTGGGCACAGCTGAGTGGCAGGCTGGATAACTAACTGTAAGAGTCACAGAGCTCAGATAATGCAAATCTGGTTTGTGAAGATAAGGGAACTTGTAGACAAGGACATTTGGAGGATATCCCTGAGTATGTCATTCTACAACTCCCCTGGCCCCTCTGAACTTTCATAAGTGGACTATCCATTCCTAGTAAAAACTACCACTTCTACTCTTCTGGAAGATGCAGAAACCTCTCCCCTACAAGGCAACTGGTGGATCAAAAGAGTTGTCAGTAATTCCTCTCCTGGCTACAAGGATTAAATCCAAATATAACCTGGCTGAGGATATGCTGTACCTGATTAGGGAGCAAAGAGTCTGTATACCTAAAGAATTGCAAGAACTATTGAGCATGTACTAACAAGAGCTAGGGGTGTACCACTGGGAGTGAATTTTGAGGGTGCTTGAGCAAAAGAACTGAGATGCAAGGCTGGATAAGCAAGAATTTATTGACTTTGGGGCACATACTGAGAACACAAGTTTTACTACCATTCTAACCCAACAGTTAAGTGCTTAGCTACTAACTGAAAAGTTGGAGGTTCAAACCCACCTAGTAATTCTGTGGGAAAAAGACTTGGCAATCTGTTTCCATAAAGATTACACTCAAGAAAACCCTACGGGGCGACTGTCACATGGAATCAACTCAGTGGCAAACAAGAACAACACAACAGCAAGTACCCCAGTCGATGCAACAAAATCGCTACTGCTTAGAAGCCTAGAAAATAGGATGGCCAACTCTTAGCAAAGTAGAAATGCCTGGGATTCCCTGGTAGATGGTAGGGGAAAGAATAAAGAGGCTACAGGAAGTCAGCACTGGGATGGACAAAATTATGGAAGCCCAGAAGATCCACCTGAGATACAGATTTGCCTTTCTTGCCCCCAGAACCTCAGCCAGCACCATCATCAAGGACTCATGGAATGCCTCATCCACAGGCCTAGAAAATCATACAACATGGCATCCAACCAGAGTAGTCTTACCAGAAAAGGTAGTATGGAGCAGGCTCCACCACTTGCTATATCACAAACTGCACCATCCAGAAGCAGCTAGCCTCACAGAACTCTGGGGCAATCTACTCTTAGGTAGTAAGAAGACCTCTGGCCATTTTCACTGGCTCAAACAGTATATTTCACCATGGAGATGGAAGAAGAAGAGAAGAATGATGTCCACAGAGAAAAGAATGAAGTAATGACACGGAGAGACACATATTCAAGAGAAAAACTAAGAAAGGGTGTCCTGACGCATCTTTGTTTCTCGTTCTCGTGCTAGCCGCAGCCCATGAGACCTCTCTGTTACCTGACAATAAATCCCCCCTTCCATTTTATTTTTATCTTGCATAAATAAGCCTTAATTTAGTTTCTATTATTTGAAACTAAAAAATCTTATCTAATATAATAAATTCCAAAGAAGTAAATTCTCGTCCTCACACGAAGAGCTTTCTAGTATAATAGGGTTCTCCCAAAATAGTAAGAATTATCATTTTTAAGTTTAGAAAACCCTCTCAGTGCATAGAAAAGATTCATCTACTATAAATGGTTTAACTAGATAACCTGAAAGTCCTTTGTCACCTGAATATACTCTCACAAATACTAGGAAAGATATGCTTTAGAAAATAGACTTTTTTTTTTTTTTTAACATTTGGTGGGGTGGAGAGTAAGTCTCCAAGTTTTCAACAGTATTCCAAAAGAAGATGTGCAAGACTGTATAACATTGCAGGAGGGTGGGAAGAGGAGGAAAATATTTGGCAGATTCTAGATTAAGCATTTGTTGGAAAATTAGAGCCAAATTTTATAGGAATGTATCTTTTATTAAATTGATTCATTAAAAACTGTCTAAAAGTTAATTATTCAAGGTACATAAAAATATATAAGAACAAAATATATAAGTAAAGTAACTGAATGTATGTTACTATTTACGGGCTGAAATGAAAATTGAAAATGGTCTCAAAAACACTGGGTGAAGTGCTGGTTTGCATCTCTTGCTATCACTGCCAACAGTGCCCTCTAGTGGCATATTAAGTAGTCACAGAAGAATGGAGAAAAATGAAACAAAATTAAGCAGGCCTGTTAAATTTGTTGCCAGCTTTTCATGAAAATATGAACTTTTACACTTCCACTTGGTAACTGAATGTTATATTTGGCAAGAAGTTAAATCTTTACAAAGTATCACAGCATACACCTTAAAGCACAGGCATTTCAAAGCCAAGTTTCCCCTGTGGTTTTCCTGAACATGTGCCAACATTACATGAAAATAACCATCTGTAATGCCTTACGGGGGCATTTTTGGGTCACAACTTCCACTGGGTACCTTAAAAGAAAACAAAATGTGTTTTACTCTGGATGAAATCATTCTTCCGAATACTTTTGCTTTTAAATCCAATTACCTTCAAGAACCATAGCTTCAGAAAACAATAATGACTCACATTACCATCTTCAAGATATTATCAGAATTCTGAACTCATCGACCAAATAAAGTCCTTTTGCTTGAGAATTCTTCAAACCACAGCTTTTAGCTGCTGGAGTAAGCCAATCAAGACAACAGTTAAAGTTACAGGAATGAAATTTCCCTGCCTTGACTCAACAAAGAGCTTCCCAATGGAACTGCAATTGAAGTAAAAGTAAGAAGACAACTTACACAGCTCTCTCCCCTCTAAGTCAAACTTCCAAGGCTCCTTCCCTCACAATTTCTAACAGCTCTAAATTTCCTTCAGTAACTGATTATGTATGTGATTTTGAGACGCACCTAGATTCTGTATGAGAACCTCTGGTCTGAATCACTTTGTCTAAAGTATTAACCCGCTACTCTGTTCCGGGAATATCATCCATTTAAAAGAAACACATCCTCAAATAGCCATGCCAAGGGTTGACATGGGTCATTATTAACTCTCTTAAAAAGAGACAAAGACGACCACATTCTGAGAAAGCTAAACATTTCTCGATTTTTCATTGCTAAAATAGAATCCAAATGCAAAGATTGGACGCTGGAAGAACTCCTGCCTTTATCAACCTTAGACGAAGTCTAATGAGGCAATCTGAACTTTGATACCATTCTCTGTGTTACTTTTTCTGCTGTATCGCAGCTTTTGGGGTCAGGTGACTGACCTAGTATAAATCCACCACTGCCAAGGAATTGGCCGAGCTGTTCGGTAAGTCATTTACACAAATCAGTTGGAGAGGTGTTCAGGGACTCAGAGAGCAATTGGTTGACAATCCACCTACCTATACCTAGCACTAGACTATATGAGAAAACAGAAATGTATAGATTCTAAAATGAAAGCATATAGTACTGTCTTTCCTAAAGTATGTTCCACAGAATAATCCCTGACTTATTTGACCATGGAGAACTTTTTTTCTCAGAATATTTCAGGAAAGGAACGTTCTGAAAAACACACTTTAGGAAATGTTAGTGAAGGGTGTTCTCTGGAAGTTTTCAAATTCAAACTCTACTCTAATACCCTTTAAATTTCCTCAATGGCACCAGTCACATTTCAACTGCTCAAATAGCCACATGTGCCAATGTCTAGCAGTGGACAGACAGCACAGAATAGAATTCCATCACTGCAAAAAGTTTCATCAGAGAGCACTGGTCCAGGGTTTCTCTGTAACCTTTTAATCATATTCAAACTCTTCAAAAACACTCACAAAAATAGAAACTTTGTGGTAGAGGAAACTTTCAGGCAATATTTAAACCAAGCAATCAAAGATAACACCCCCAGTAGTGGGACAAACAGATATCATGTACCTCTTGGTGTGCTACTCTGAAAAGAACACAGCATCTACAGTGTAGCATTTCTGCCAAAAACACACATGTTGAATCTAATCATGAGGAAACATCAGACAAACACAAATTGAAGGACAGTCTACAAAATAACTAAACTGTACTTTAAAAAAAAAAAAAAGTCAGAGAAGACAAAGAAAGGCTGAGAAACTATATCCGATTAAAAGAGAATAAGAAGAAATAACAACTAAATGTAATGTGTGATCCTGAAATGGATCTTTTACCAGCAAAAAGAATAACTATAAAGAAAATTGTTAGGAAAAGTTATGAAATTTGAATATATATTGTGGATTAGATAACAGTATTGTAAAATGTAAGTTTCTTGACTTTGATAATTATATTGAGGTCATGTAAGAGACCATCCTTCATGTTAAGAAATATACATTGAGTACTTAAAGAACAAATGAGGGAAGGGGCTCATCAAGGTAGCAGAATGGGCAGACAAACTACACAGACCCTCTGCAACAAAGTAATGAGAAACCAATTGAAACAAATGGACACAGAAGATGATCCTAGAACCCTGAGCTTTGAAGGGAAGGATAAAGTGGATTAAATACCAACTAGTAGAAGAACCTGAATGGAACAGTAAGAAGACAAATGGAGCAACAGATTGCCAGCGGTCCTGAGGGCACAGACATTTTGAATATTTTCCAATAACAACCTCTAGTGGCTCTGCTCACTAAGGACTGCGTGGGCAGGGACTGCATTGGTGCTTGACGACCAGAAGGGAGAACAGTGAGGAGGGGGACTGGCGGACCTGTGAACTGCCAGCAGGTGTACTAAGGATGAAACAATTATGGATGCTTGCAAGTGGTGGGCACAGCCATTTTGAATGTGTGTGGATGGCATTCTAACCTGGATGGTGACCTAGGAGTGGGCTCCACCTGCCAAGGACAGCACAGGCTGAAGGCTGATGACAGGAAAGGCAAGATATTCCCCTTGCCACTCTTATGCCCCATGCCCACTTGGTGAACAGGGGCCTGGCCATCCTCTGCTTCCATCTACCTTCTTGACATATGGGGGTTCCATGCCCATCTGTGCCCTGGTGGAGCTTGCGTGCTGTGCCCCACCCCTCACAGTTTTGTTTTAGTTTGTTTGTAAATTATTCTTTTGATTTTCTTCCCCCTCCTCTTTCCCATCTCTGGTTTTTCTCCCCCACCCCCCTTCTCTTTTCCTGGTTCCTTTCTTTTTTCTTTCTTTTGTTTCATCCCATCCCTTCTTTTTCCTTTTGCAGTTTCCACATTTTTTTCTTTACTATTGTTTTACTCTTGTTCTTTTCTCTCATTCCTCTCTCCACCGATATTGTGGCTTTTTTTTTTCCATTTTTATCATTATTTTTCTTTTACCCTTTTTAAATATATTTGGAAAATTTTTCTTCTCATATATTGCATTTTTTTTCAATTGTTCCTGTTTATGCGGTTTAAATTTTTTGTCATCTTGTTTTTGTTTTTTCAATTTATTTTTATTTTTTTTCTTGGACTGAGTGGGAGACAACAACCATTCCCACACAACCAAACCATATCTGCACCTCCTGCAGCCCCACCAAGTGAGGTCCATCACTTGCTTTTGCACCAATTGACCAACAACAGATGGTGGCCAATGCCAGCTCAATTCATCCTTACCTGCTCTTTATGAACAGCTAACAGAGATCTGTGCACACACTCTCATTCCCTATCACACCCCACCAGGAGACAAGTGCTGAGTGCCTAAGTACTCACAACTAGCAACCAGAGAAGCACAGTACCCTGCTCACACACTGATATATCAAAACAAAATAAAGGAGAAAAAAAATCTTGTGTGAATCACACCAACATACAACCACAATTTAAACTTAAATACAACACTAAATTGTCTCAGAGACAACAGACCATCACAGGCCCCATACAGAAGAAAGATAAAGTAGCAGAAATAAGGGACCAAGATACAAACCCAGAAAACATCCCTGAGGAAGAAGCAGCATTGGAACTCCCAGATGAGGAATTCAAAAGAAATATATTTGGGTACCTTCAGCAGATTGAGAAACAGATCAAGGAAAACACTGACAAGATCAAGGAAAACACAGAACATTCTCCAGGATAGACCATATGTTTGGCCACAAAGCAAGCCTCCATAAATTTAAAAACATTGAAATACTGAAAAGCATCTTCTCGAGTCATAATGCTATAAAATTAGAATTCAACACTAGGAAGATCAATGGAAAAAGATCAAATACATGAAAACTGAATAATACCTTCGTTTAAAAAGACTGGGTAATAGAAGAAATAAAAAATGAAATTAAAAAATTCCTTGAGTCAAATAAGAATGAAAACATACCAAAATTTTGGGGATACAGTAAAAATAGTGATTAGAGGGCAATTTATAGCAATAGATCAAAAAAGAAGAGCCAAAATCAACACCTTAGCCCAACATCTCCAACAATTAGAAAAAGAGCGGGAAAAAAAAAAACCCTACAGTCACCAGAAGAAATGAAATAATAAAGATTCAAGCAGAAATAAATGAAACAGAAAATAAAAAGACAATAGAAAAAATCAACATAACTAAAAGTTGGTTCTTTGGAAAGATTAGTAAAATTGACAAACCACTGGCAAACTTAACAAAGGAAAAGAAAGAGAAAATGCAAATGACGCAAATAAGAAATGAAAGGGGTGACATCATAACAGAACCAACAGAAACAAAAAGAATAGTATCAGGATACTATGAAGAACTGTACTCCAACAAATATGAAAACTTAGAAGAAATGGACAGATTTCTAGAAACACACTACATACCTAAACTAACACAGACTGAGGTGGAAAAATTGAACAGATCTATAACAAAAGAAGAAATGAACAGGTCATAAAATAAATTACCCCCCCCCC
>NW_006921841.1:658778-665453 GCF_000298275.1 Orycteropus afer afer | reverse complement strand
TGTTCAGCTTTCACATGCATATGAGACTACTGAAAATACCATGGCTTGGGTCAGGTGCACCTTATTCTTCAAAGTAACATCTTTGCTCTTCAACATGTTAAAGAGGTCTTTTGCAGCAGATTTGCCCAATGCAATACATCTGATTTCTTGACTGCTGCTTTCATTGGTGTTGATTGTGCACTCAAGTAATATGAAATATGACAATTTCTATATTTTCTCTATTTATCATGAGGCTGCTTATTGGTCCAGTTGTGAGGATTTCTGCTTTCCTTATGTTGAGGTGTAAACCATACTGCATACTGTAGTCTTTGATCTTCATCAGTAAGTGCTTCAAGTCATCTTCACTTTCAGCAAGCAAGGTTTTCATCTGCATATTGCAGGTTGTTAATGAGTCTTCCTCCAATCCTGATGCTGCGTTCTTCTTCATATAGTCCAGCTTCTCAGATTATTTGCTAAGCATACAGACTGAATAAGTATGCATTGAATAACACAGAAGTACAACCCAGATGCACACCCTTCCTAATTTTAAACCATGCAGTATCCCCTTGTTCTATTCAAATGACAGCCTCCTAGTCTACGTACAGGTTCCTCATGAGCACAATTAAGTGTTCCAGAATTCCTGTTTTTCTCAATGATATCCATAATTTTTTATGATCCACACAATTGAATGCTTTTGCATAGTCAATAAAACACAAGTAAACACCTTTCTGGTATTCTTTGTTTAAGCCAAGATTCATCTGACATCAGCAATGATATCCCTTATTCCATGTCCTCTTCTGAATCCAACTTGCATTTCTGGAATATCCCTCTCAATACACTGCTGCAATTGTTTTTGAATTATCTTCAGCAAGATTTTACTTGCATGTGATATTAATGATTTTGTTTGATAATTTCCACATTCTGTATGATCACCTTTCTTTGGAATGGGAACAAATATGGATCTCTAAATGGGTACAAATATGGCTCACTGAATGAATAGATATGACAAAGGAAATACACGGTGAACTTGAAGCTAGAGCAACAGAAATTTTCCAATCTGAAGAACAGAAATAAAGATTTTTTAATATTTAAATTAAAAAGAAAAATGAACAAAGAGAGGCTAAAGAACCTGAGGAGAATACCAAAAGTTTTAATATTCATATCAATGGACTCTCAAAAGAAGACAAAACCTGTAGAAAAATTACTTGAAGAAATAATGGCTAAAAATTTATAAATCTGGCAAAAGATATAAACCCTCAGATTTGAGAAGTTCAGCAACAGAAGGAACTCAGAGAATAAATACAAAGAAATACACACGCAGATAATATCATAATCAAACTGCTGAAAACTAAAGACAAAGAAAGCAACCAGAGAAAAATGATTCAAGACATTTAGGAGAATAACAATTCAAATGATTTCATATTTCTCATTAGGGTAGGGAACATTGGGAGTCAGAAGGCAGTGAAACATTTTTTCTTAACTTTTTATTGTGATTTGGGTGAAAATTTGTCAAGTAAATTGGTTTTCCATTCAATAGTTCTTAAACATTTTGTTTCATGACATTGATTGCAATCCCCACAAGGTAAAGACACTTCATCCACCTCCTTCCTCCCTGTGGCTGTCAATTCCCGTCATCCTTTCTTCCTGTCCATCCCTGCCTTCGGAGCTTTATCCCCGGGCAGATACTACTCTTTTGATCTCTTATGGTGACTGTTGTAAAGAGAGCTTACTTTTCCAGTGTTATTGTTCACTCCATAGGTCTGTCCATTATTTGGCTAAAAGTTGTACAATGGGAGTGAGTTAGTTTAGTTTGAGGTCTGAAAGGTGGTTAAGGCCCATAGTCCCAGGAGTTCCACCAGTCTCCAACAGACCAGTAAGCCTGGTCTTTTTATGATTTCTAAATTTTGTTCTACATTTTTTTCTCACTCCATCCAGAAACTCCAATTTTGATTCCTTTCAGAGTGGTTATGAATGGTAGCCTGGCACCATCTAGTTCTTCTGGTCTCAGGGTCATTTAGGCTGAGGTTCCCATGGTCCAATAGTGCCCTGGACTAATTGTTTCCATGTGTCTTTGATTTTCTTCCCTTTTGTTTGCTCTGGATGAGAAGAGACCAATAGATGGTCACTCACAAGTTGCTAGTCACCAAAGTAGGATGTAGAACAATGTTTTTGTATACTGTGTTATGCCAAGTGAGTCTGATTCCCTGACTATGATCCCAAGCTCGCAGGCCCAGAAATTCCCTCCTCAAGGTGTCTGGTTGTGGTTGAGAAGTTATCATAACTTTGCCCCATTACCTCTATTTATATATGGACATTTTTATAGCACATACAAATACTACGTAGAAATATCATCTGCCAAACCTACATACAGTCATGAGCGCAGTCTCATTTGCTTACCCTGATCATTTTTGCCTGTCTACCTATGTATCCACTTGTAGATTTATGTTTGTTATTACTGATAATGCAGAATTGTGTATGTAATAGTGTTTACCTTTATTGTCTCTAACTCTTGAGCACCTCTCTTTGTCTTCCTTTTCCTTAGTGATATTGTGCTGGTCACCCACTTTGGGTATATTGTCTTTCCCTTCATCCAAATCAATGTGTGTCTCTTACCCTAGCTAATAATTTTCCCTCTCCTCCCCTCCCATCCCTGATAACCATCAAAGAATATTTCCTTCCATGTGTAAACTTTTCCTTGACTTTTTAGAATAGTGGATTCCCACAATAATTGTCGTTTCATGATTGATTTATTTCACTCAGCATGTCATCCAAGTTCATCCATGTTATAAGGTGTTTCATGGATTCTTCACTATTCCTTAATGTTGCATTATTATTCCATTGTGTGTATGTACCATAGTTTGTTTATCCATTCATCCGTTGATGGGGACTTAGCTGTTTCCTTCTCTTTGCTATTGTGAATAGTGCTGCAATGAACATGGAACATATCTATTCCTGTCCCAGCTCTCATATCTTCAAGATAAATACCTACTAGTGGGACTGCTGGGAGCTCTGGTAACATAGTGTCTAAGGCACTTGACTGCTAATCAGAAGCCTGGAGGTTCAAACCCACTTCCATAGAGATACTGCCTTGGAAACCCAAGGAGGGGTCACTATGAGTTGAATCAACTCAACAGCATTTTAGATGCCATAACTACTACATCTATACATAGAAAATATCATCAGACAATATTATAATTTTTGCTGTTAAGTCATATTTTTAAAAATTTAAAGGAGAAAAATAGTCTATTTTTACTGTTTTCTTGCTCTTTCTTCTTTCCTGTAGTTTCAGGTTTCTCACTCTTACCATTTCTCTTTTGTATGAAAAAACTTTACTTGGCATATTTTTAGAGAAGATGTACTGGTCACATGTTTTCTCAGTTTTTCTTCATCTGAGAATGGTTTTATTTTGCCTACATTCCTGTAGGATATGTTCACTGGGTATAGGATTCTGAGTTGAAACTTAATTCTTTGGCAATTAAAAAATATTGTTTCCACCTTCCTGGTGACTAGGGGTGACCCCTCTTCCCACCCCCACCAATCTGGTAGCTAGGGCCCCTGGCTGCCTCCCACATGCCTAGTTCCTCAGCTACCTCCTCAGCAGGGCAGCCCCCTGTCGCAGTATGCCCCAAGTAGACAGTGCCAGGGTTCGTGGCTCACCCTGCCTGTGTTTGTGTCACTGACAGATCTTCCTTTCACTGAACACAAAAGGTGGACCCCTGCAGCCTCCTGTCTCAGAGGCACTCATTTGCACCAAGCTCCTCCTATCTCTGTGGGCCCAAACTCTAGTGGATCACACCTCTGCCACCTGCTGCCAGGGCCGATCATAACTATAAAAGCCCCTCCTCCTTCCTTTTTTCCCCTTCTTCTTTCTCTCTTTTCATTTTGTTTTTTACTTTTCATTCCCTTTTATTTGTTCATTTACCTCTCTTCCTCTTCTTTCTTCATTTTCACCAATCATTCTTCTCATCCACCTTCCTTTTTTATTTTTCATTCTTCTTCTTTTTCCCTTGTCCCATCCAATGGGAGGAGGACATTAACTCCCAATTGTCAAACATATCTACTGCACCTACCACCTCACCAAGTGGGTGGGTGCTACCACCTGCTCCTGCAGCACTGGATCAATGACAGATGGTAGACAACATCTGTTCACTCCACCTATAGCTCTTGACAAACAGAGACCCGTGCCCACATTCCCACCAGGTATTTCACCAACTTGAGACAGTTTGGGAGTGCCCCAATGCTGCCAATCTAACAACCAAAGAAGCACACCTGTCCCACTCATAAGGATGTATCAAAACAAAGCAAAACAAAAAAAAACCAGGATGAAACAAACCAACCACAAATAACAACTTATAATCAGCAAATAATAACTTCAAAATGTCTTGGAGACAACAGACAACATCAATTCAAGTAAAGAAACCTGACAAGACAGTGCAAGCAAGTGGCACAAATAAACAACTAGTAAATCTTCCTGAGGAAGAACAGATAATAGAACTACCTGGTAAAAACTTTATACATATATTTGTCATTTTTAGGTGCCATCGAGTCAGCTTTGACTCACAGCAACCCTATGTACAACAAAACAAAACACTGCCCAGTCCTGTGCCAGCCTCACAATGCTTGCTATATCTGAGTTCATCGTTATAGCCACAGTGTCAGTCCATCTCCTTGAAGGCCTTCCCCTTTTTTGCTGAACCTCTATTTTACCAAGCACAGTATCTTTCTCCAGGGAACATGATCAAAGTAGGTGAGACAAAGTCTGGCAATTCTCGGTTCTAAGGAGCATTCAGGCTGCATTTCTTCCAGGACAGATTTGTTTGTTCTTCTGGTAGACCATGGTACTTTCAATATTCTTCACTGACCCCACCCTCAAAAGCATCAACTCTTCTTCAGTCTTCCTTATTCATTGTTCATCTTTCATATGCATATGAGACTATTGAAAATACCATGGTTTGGGTTAGGCATACCTTAGTGTTCAAAGAGACATCTCTGCTCTTCAACACTTTAAACAGGTCTCTTGCAGCAGATTTGCCCATTGCAGTATGTCACCTGATTTCCTGACTGCTGCTTCCATTGGTGTTGATTGTGGAACCAAGTAATATGGAATCTTTTACAACTTCAATCTTTTCTCTATTTATCATGATGCTGCTTTGTACCCACTACAAAGAAAGGTAACGTGGAAGTTATCAAACAATATCATTAATATCACATGAAAGCTCCTTCCAAGAATTCAAGGAAACCACAAACAGAATCAAGGAAAAGACAAACAATACCCTGCAAGAATTAAGGAAAACAGTACAAGAGCAAAATGACAAAATAAACAGACAATTAGAAATCATACAAAAACAGCAACTAGACATCCAGAAGAGTAACACTGAAATTACAGAGGTAGATAACACATTGGAAGGACAAAAGAGTGGAATTGAATTGACTGAAATAACAGATTATCCTGCTAGAAAATAAATCCCTTGACACCAGTTTGTATGTGGAAAAATCAGACAAAAAGAATGAAGAAAAATGAAGAAATCTAAAGAATTATAGGGAATTGTATCAAGAGAAATAACGTAGGTATGATTGGACTTCTAGAACAGGAGGTGGCAAAAAAGAAAGAAAAGAAAGAAAGGTAATTGTCAAAGACTTGCTAGCAGAAAACTTCCTTAATATCATGAAAGATGAAGGGATATCCATCTAAGAAGCTGAACAAACCATATACAGACTAAAGCCCAAAAGAAAGTCATCAAGATATATAATCAAACTTTCTAAACCCAAAGGAAAACAAAGAATCTTGAGAGCAGCTTGGGAAAAGCAAAATGTTACCTTCAAAAGATAACCAATAAAATTAAGGTCTGATTTCTCAGCAGAAACCATGCAACCAAGAAGGCAATGGATGACATATAAACCTTGAATGAAAAAAAAACTGCCAAACAAGAATTACATGTCCAGCAAAACTTCCCTCTAATATAATGGTAAATTAGGAAATTCCCAGATAGACAGAAATTAAGGGAATTTGTAAAAACAAGACCAGCCTTACAAGAAATGCTAAAAGGAGTCCTTTGGACAGAAAACTAACAACAGAAGACAACAACCTAAGATTAAGACACATGACAATGTTACCCAGTAACCAACTCTGAAAAAGAATTCTCAAAATAAGCTTGTTGTTGTTAGGTGCTGTCGAGTTGGCTCCAACTCATTGCAACCCTGTGTACAATAGAACAAAACATTACCTGGTCCTGTACTAGCCTCACAATCCTTGCTATACTTGAGCCCATTGTTACATCCACTGTATCAATCCATCTTGTTGAGGGCCTTCCCCTTCTTCACTGACTCTCCACTTTACCAAGCATGATAGCCTTCTCCAGGGAATGGTCCCTTCTGACAACATGACTGAAGTAAATAAGACAAAGTCTGGCCATTCTAACTTCCAAGGAACATTCCGGCTGCACTTCTCCAGGACAGATCTGTTTGTTCTTTTGGCAGTCCATGGTACTTTTAGTATTCTTTGCCAACACCACAGCTCAAAAGCATCAACTCTTCTTCAGTTTTCCTTGTTCACTGTCAAGCTCTCACATGCATATGAACCAAAACCAAACCAAGCTTACTGCCGTCGAGTTGGATCTGACTCATAGCGACCCCTCCTTGGGTTTCTGAGGCAGTATCACTATGGAAGTAGATTGCCCAATCTTCCTTCTGAGGAGT
>NW_006921841.1:658049-658678 GCF_000298275.1 Orycteropus afer afer | reverse complement strand
CCTGATGAATATAAATGCAAAAATCTTCCACAAAATCCTACCCAATAGACTCCAACAACATATCAAAAAAATAATACATCATGACCAAGTGGGATTCAATAGCCTGCCAAAGCAAACAAACAAAAATATTCCATGGAATTTAAACAAGGCTGAGTGTTACATAATAATAAAAATGTCCAGTACAAAATCCAAAATTATTCAAAATACAAAGACCTAGGAAAATCTTGACATCTCACAGAGACAAAGACAATAAAGAGCATGAACACTGAGATAACACAGATAAGGGAATTATCAAGGACTTTAAAGCAGCTACCATAATTATACTCCAGTAAGTTAGTGTGAAAACACTTGAAACAGAAAGACGGCAACTGTCAGCAGAGAAATAGAAGATATGAAAAAGAACCAAATTAAAAACTTAGAACTGAAGAATACAATAACCAAATTAAAAATTTTATGGGATGGACTGCGACTCATAGTGAACCTATGTACAACAAAACAAAACCACTGTCTGATCACGCACCATCCTCACAATCCTTGCTGTACTTGAGCCCATCATTGCCCCACTGTGTCAATCCATCTCGTTGAGGGTCTTCTTTTTTGCTGACTCTCCACTTTACCAAACATGATAT